>NC_041388.1:179064656-179079667 GCF_002162155.2 Triticum dicoccoides | reverse complement strand
TGCGTCTCTCCCCGAGCGGAGCCAAGGTACAAAGGCCGTTTGAGCGTTAAGGGGGACTCCTGAGCATCGCGACTCAGGAGCCTAACTGGTCACATAGCCCCTCACTCCTTAGTTCCGAAAGGCTAACGGCGGTTGAGGTATGCGCGCGGCCGGGCTCTACAGACGTAGAACGGTAGATCCACCCACATCACACCTTCCTACTTGTTGTTCTTGCGCCAAGGGGGACTCCTGAGCATCGCGACTCAGGAGCCTAGCTTGTCATGTAGCCCCTCACTCCTTGGCCCTGTCCTGGTTTCCGGTCGGGACCAACGCTGGGTGAGGCATGCGCGGGGCCGGGCTCTGCCGGCGTAGAACATAAGCAAGTAGGAAGGAAAAGCGCAAATTTGAAGGAATTCAAAAGCAAATATTACAGTCCACACTGTTATCTCAATGCCAAATGCAAGTTTAAACGCCTCCCCGAGGCATGATACATGTGCAGGAATTAAAGGCAGGACAGGAGACACAACGGAGTCACTTGTCGGCGGTGGAGCAGCGCGGAGTGGGTTCGCCTCATGGAGCAGTGGGGTCGGCAGCGCCTTGCTTCGGCTTGGTGCTGAAGGCCCGGAACTTCCCCAGCAGAGCCTCCGCGCGACCCTTCACGGCCTCGGCAGCGGCACACTCGCCGCTTATTGGCTCTAGAAGGCTGTCGAGGTCGACGCCGGGATCGCGAAGGTAGATGTGGGTGAGGACCCGCGTCAGTGCTGCAGAAGACAGGACATGCGCCTCGGCCTCGGCCGTGGGGCCAAGGCCAAGGGCGACATCTTCAAGAGTGCGAACCAGGAAGGAAGCAGCTTGGCGAGGCCGTCCTCGGCGCCAGCCAGCGGGCTCTCCAGGCCGCTGTCGTAAAGCGTCCTCAGCGAGGAGCGAGCCTTCGCCTCCATCTCCGTGAAGGCCACGCGGTCCTCGGCAAGAACCAGGGCCTTGTCGTCCAGCTCGGCCTTCCTGGCCCCCAACTCCTGCTCCAGCGCGCCTAGGCAGTCACGGCGCTTCCTGAGCTTGACCTCCCTCTCCTTGACGGCCGCCTCGCGAGCCTTCACGCCTTCTTCCTGCTCTTGGCGAAGGCGGACCTCTTTCGCGAGCTGGTCCCGCAGGCCTTGCAGCTCGTCCTCCAGCGCCTTGCAGCGACCACGGATGTCGACCACCTCCCCCAGGGCTGCGTCACGAGCAGCCTTCGCCTCAAGGACGGCCTTCTTCTCCTCGTCGCAAGCCGTCGAGGCCTGGACCAACGCCGCCTGAATCGAGGCGTCGGAGCGAACCCATCCTGAAGCCAGCTCCAGGCGCCCGGCCACCAAGCGAGGGTCAGCGCCAAGAAGACCCTGCCGCAGTAGGTCCAGCTCAGCAACAGCGTGATCCAGAACGGCAGAAGGAGTCGGAGAAACAGCAGCCGGTGGAATAGGAGGAGAAGGCGGCAGCGCGGCCACAGCATCCTGAGGCGGAGTCTGCTGCGCCCCAACGGCTGTAGTGGCGGCGGTAGGCAAGGACACCTCGGGAGTCACTTGGGCCGTGGGGGCTGAGCTCGCCCCAGCCGGCTCAGCCAGGCCTCGTGAGGACGACCGGGCAGGAGAAGCCTGTGCGTCGCGGTCACCCTCCTCCGCAGGCAGAGGCACTGCCACGGACGGAACCTCGGGATCCCCCTTCGACTTCTTTGCTGCGGGCGCCAGCCTATCCAAGAGATGCGGACGTCAAGCCTCAGAAGCAGAGCAAGAAATAAAGACAAGAATCAAATGCTTACGGGTCGTCGCCAGTGAGCTCAAGCGGCCTCCGGCCAAATTTGAAGCCTGAAAGCCGGCTGGAAGGGTCAACCTCGGGAAGCTTGGAAGCGGAAGGTGCGTCTGCGGTACGCCTCGGGGCCGGGGCAGACCCACGGGAGATCAGCCCGGTCTTGTCCTTCTTCAGGATCGGGGGCAAGCTCCTGCCGTCCTGCTCGTCATCATCCTCGTCGTCATCGCTCGGAGAGAGGCGGAGAACGCGGGACCTGCGCCGGAGGAGGGGAGCCCTCGACTCTCCGTCAGTCGCCTCGGAGTCAGGCCCTTTTTCCCGCTCCCCTCCTTCCTCCTCTTCGCTGGAGTCGTCGGAGGGCACGTCCACCGGTTCCTCGGGGGTTTCTATGGGCACGGGCCCATCCCCGTTGAAGACGGGCATGGACTCCACTACCTGCTCCCAGTCGTCACGTAGGAACAAGGGCGTAGGAGCGCCCTCCAACCTCGCCACATCGCCCCCGACCAGAGATTCGAGGACCGCAGCCAGATCTCCATCGGCCAAGGCCGCGGGGCTCGGATGGGGCCTCCACATCGGAAGTGAGTACTACCGAAGCGGAGCTAGCTGGTGCTCCAGGAATTCTCTCAGCAGCGACGCGCCGGTCAGCTTCGCCGCCGCCATGTTGGCCGGCCTCAGATCCGCGTCCATCTTCTCCAACACCAGCTTCACGCAGGGGTCCACGAGCTCCGCTCGACCCCAATCGCTGGAGCTCGCGGGCTGCTCCGTGGGCAAGATCAGCCGAGGGTGGATGCGCCCAGCATCCACCAAGACCCACTTGCTCCTGAAGCCCTCAATCCTTTTCCCGGGGTTCGAAATGGCAATGGCGCCACCGTATGCGATGAAGCTCGGGCACGCGGAAGCAGGACCGCGAGAGGTCCGGAGTTAGAAGTAGTGGCGCAGCAAGGCCACTGAGGGCTGCACCCCTACGTGAGCCTCGCAGTAATAGGCGAAGATTGCCAGGAGAAGGACGGAGTTGGGGTGGAGATGCAAAGCATGTAGCTTATAATGGCGGAGGACAGATAAGAAGAACTCGGAGAAGGGAGGCACCAGGCCAGCAGCAATGGCACTTACGAAGAACGGATAGAAGGTGCTCCCTTGACCCTTAGGGGTGGCGAAGCCGGCCTTGAACACCTTCGCCCCGTCAATGCCCCACGCCGCCGCCATCCGGCGCAACCGGGCGAGGCTCGCCTCCGACACGTTCGGCGGGTCCAGGGCAGACGAGTATCAAGCTACGGCCGGGGGCTGATGAGGCGCCATGGCTTCCTAGGTCACGCGGTCAGAGTAGATCTAAAAATTTTGGAGGAAGGAAGGAGAGGCGCAGGAAAGGGGATTTGAGCAGCAACCGGAGAAAGCAAAAAGCAAAGCCTAGGCGGATGCCGCTCCTTTATCAACTCGCACGGTTGCTAAGGCGCTCACGTCCAATCAACTGCCACCCGGCGCCCAAGGCCGCAGGCTGTTAGGGCCCGCGGCGCTTCGCTCTTGCCCTTCCGCCTAGCTACACGGCCAAGTCCGGGTGCGCCTTGGGCCCGGGGGCTACTGTCGGCGTTCTGGGAACGGGGGTCCCCAGACTTGCCTGCCTGCGGCCTGCGGCGTGGCTCAAAGGGGGGCCCAACACGGCCCATCTTCACCAACACAGAGCCAAGACCCTCGCAAGGGGCCAAGCCTCGCGGGGCGGACGACGCGGAGCTTCCTCAGGCACAGCCTCATCAGGCTGGCTCGCGAGGAGGCGGAGAGATCAAGGCGGGGTACCTCATGAGGTGCCCATGACGCAAGCCATGACGACCAAGGGCGCCAGGCGGGCGCCAGCCCGCGCAGTGTCCTCCTTTTCTCTTTGGTGCAAAGGGAGCAAGCGCAGCCGCGGAGTACCGAGGCATCAGGCAAGGGTTGCCATTTCGGTGCAATAAGACCAAGGCCAGGAGGACTGCAAGATGGAGGTCATCGTGGAGCCCAAGACGGCGTCACTACCAGAGCTTTGTGCAGGCGAAGACTACTTTTGTCAGGATAGCTGGTACTAGCTGTCCCCCTTCAAATTAGCCCGCCATTGTTGGCTCCCTTCCCGCTCGATATTTGGGAAGAGGACCAGGGCCTCTATAAATAGGACCAGCCACCCACAGGGTTGGAGAGAGCAGAGAGGTTTAGGGAGATCGAGATAAACAATCGAGAAGAGAGAGAGAGAGAGAGAGAGAGAGAGAGAGAGAGAGAGAGAGAGAGAAGGGTGACTGAACTCCTCCTAGCAGTTCATCGCCCCAGCCAAGAACAGACCCTCGCGAGGCTGTTCTTCCTTGTATTGTTCATCATCATCAGCCCAAGAGGCAATCCACCGCACCACACACTGGAGTAGGGTATTGCACCACAACGGTGGCCCGAACCAGTATAAACCCTGTGTCTCTTGTGTTGTTCTTCCCATAGCTTAGATCTTAGCGAGGCGGAGGGGTGCAGGTAGGTAGGAGGCGAAATCTCCGTGCGCACCCCAGTGTTCGAACCTCAAGGGTCTGCCGGAACCCGAAATCTGACAAAAGAGACGAGCCTTGCATGGCAATAAAATTTCATGCAGACGTCGCTCCATGGTGGGCGCTAAGGCAGCCCCCCTCCACCCATTTCGGATTGTAATCAAGAGGAAGATAACTGTTCTGAGGGGGATTCAGAAGCAGAAGACCACTCCTATTTACCCCATGAGGTCTTCACTCTAACTTGGCATGTTGATGTTGGTAAAATCATGCATATGGTGCCTTGCATTGCTTACTGTATACATCAAAGATGTCATCTGCTTAGTTTAGACATGCTTTGTGTCAATGCCATTTGTTTAGTTTCTTTATCGTATATGTGAATCATGCAATACCATCTTGTTTAGCCAGGCATCATATATGTGAATTTTGTAATGCCACCCTGGTTAGCCAGTCATCTTATATGTGAATTATATCATGACATCATTTTTTATTACATGTTAAATTTGTCAACAATTTTAGTACATTCAATTACTCTTCCTGTGCATCAGCAATTCGGCACAGTCATGGAAAAATCTGGAGTGGAAACAAGGTCTTCAGAGCAGACAATGCTATCTGACGTAGCGCATGTCTTGCTGGTTACAGATAGCTCCTGAGAGGAGGATTCAGAGACAGATGACCAGTCCTATCCCCCCCCCCCCGAGGTGCATGCTCTAACTTGGCAGGGTTATGTTGCTCATATCATGCGTATGGTATCTTGCATTGCTATGTCATTTGCTTAGTTTAGACATGCTTTGTGTGAATGCCACCTGTTTAGTGTCTAATTACCATATATGTGAATTATGCAATGCCATCTTGTTGCAAGACATTATATATGTGAATTATGCAATGCTATCTTGTTGCAAGGCATTATATATGTGAATTATGCAATGCCATGCTATTTAGCCAAGCATCATATATGTTAATTATATCATGCCGTCCTTTTTTTGTATTTCTCATTGCTTTTGTCGACAATGTTTGCATATTCAACTACTCTTCTTGTGCATCAGCCATTTGAATTGGTGATGGAGAAATATGGAGTGAAAACAAGGTCTTTAGAGCAGACAATGCTACCTGGTGAAGCAGATATCTTGCTGGTTACAGATAGCTCTTCAGAGGAGGATTCAGAGGAAGATGACCAGTCCTATTATCCCCCTGAGGTGTATGCTCAAACTTGGCAGGGTTATATTACTCATATCATGCATATGTTGTATTGCAATGCTTAGTTTTTACATCATATACACGATATTGAATGCCATCTCCTTAGTTGACACATCATATATGTGATTGCCCTCTGCTCACTTCCTTAGTATATAAATCATATATTTGAATTATATCATGCCATGATGTCTACATAGACAGCATGTATCTGAATTATGGCATGCCAACCCATTTTCTAAAGACATAATATAGTTATATCATCTCATCCTGTTCACACTTCACATAGTCATCATATTTGAATTATGTCATTCTATCCGTGAATTATATCATGCCATCATGTTTCCATCGACGGCATGTTTGTGATTTATGGCATGCCAACCACTTTAATAGACACATTGTATAGTTATATCATGTCATCTGTTTACATAGTCATCATATTTTGAAGTATGTCATTCTATCCTGTTTAGTTAGCCATCATACATGTGAAATTGTGTCATGCTATCATGTTTAATTAGCCATCATATATGTGGAATTATGTCCTGCTATTCTGTTTGGTTAGACAACATAAATGTGAATTATTTCATGCCCTATTTTCTTCCCTACTATCCATTGCACCTGTCTATCTTACAATGTCTGTACATTCAATTACTTTTCTTGTTTATTAGCCATTTCAATTGGAGGGGGTGATGGCAGTATCTGTGGGAGTAAAAACACAGTCTTTAGAAAAGATCGTGCTACCTGTCGATGGTGATAGAACCACGGTTGTACTTTCCCAAGAACCAGCCCCACCACACATAACCTAGACTCACGCAGATTGTACCCCTACCCAGTTGGATAGAGAACCAGCTACACCCCTTCTAACCCCAACCCCAGCAGATAGTAACCCAATTCCCGTTGACACAGCACCGTCTCCACCACAGAGCACCCAAACACGAGCAGTTAGTAAGGCAACTGCAGTGCCCAAAGCACGAGGACCACCACTCTGAACCCCAAGTCAACGCTTAAAGCAGAAGAAGAATTGTTCTCAGGTCAGGTTCCGTAGCTATGGTTCATACTACTTTGCTCTTGCATCACTGTATTTACTCAAACCAACTAATTTCAAATTTGAAGGATGCAATTGAAACTCCAATGGCGCAACAGGTACGTTTTAAACATGTTTCTTTAATGTGTTTGCTATTGTAACTTGCTCTATGTTGATTTCAGTTTCAATTGAATAAATAGTTATATTATCATGCCATGCACCTTAAAAGTGTTGTTATTGCTGTGTAGTTTCCCACACTTATATTCTGTCTAAGCTGTTTTGTCTTAAGTAGATATGATTCGAACGATATCTATCTTGATTTGGCAATATAAACTAGAATGATATAGACCATATAGTGACCATACTACATAGATATATGTTTGTTTCATGTTGTTATCCTGTGCACCTTACTATTGAACTGGTTTACCAAAATGAGTTTCATATACTACATTGTAAACCTGTGACGTGTTTGTTTGTTTCTCTTTTAGAATGCGGATAAAATAATGGAGAAGAGCACCCCCGTTATGCAATGGTACAGGAAGTAATGCAGATAAGGTTCAAGATAGTGAGACATCCCTGTTGGTCTCCAAGAAAGCTGATAAAAACTATATTGAAGACACTGAGACAACCCCAAAGTCATGTCTTGATGTAATGTTCGAGTTACTGGCTACTACTGCTGGCACCAGCTCTTCGAACTCGCTGCCTGAATCAGTTCGGCTTCTTGAGTCTCAACTTCAAGTTGAAAGACATCGATCAGATGTTATGCGACAGGAAGCCGAAGGACTGAGGAAGTCCCTACAGAATTCAGATGCATACTTTCTGGTGCAACAGCAAGTGCTGGAGGAATTAAGCGCCAAACAAGAGAAAGTTAATAAGCTTGTTAAGCATCTTGCTAGGATTATGGGTACCCAGGATATTGTTTCTTGAGCTCTTCTGAAGTGGTTTCAGTTCTGGATTTGTTTTGCTGCGGCGTTTATATGCTGCTTTGTTCCCTATATTTGCACTGGTGGCAAACTTTGATGCCCAGTGGATGTAATATGTGTAATAGCCGTGATAGCCTAGCGTAAGTTGCTTGCCTATTTATTTCCTTATTGTCTTATTTATTTGTTTTCTTGTAGTCAGTGCAGTTCTTTTTCCGCGGTTTGCTAGTGGCCGCAATAACCTATTTTTTTAAACTAGGCCACATTAACCATGGGCTACATATTTACTGTAGTTAACATGGGCCTCCTACGGGCCATAGAAACAATGGGCCTTCTAAGGGCCGTAGAAACAATGGGCCTTGTATGGGGCGTAGAATCCATGGGCCTTATATGGGCCGTTGACACAATGGGCCTTCTACAGGCCGTATCATCAATGGGCCTTCTACGGGCCGTATGATCAGTTGGCCAAACATGGGCCAATAACAGACCGCATTATGGCCGTAAATGGGCTAGAGTTGAAATCGTCCGTTCATGGGCCGACCATAACGGGTCATCGTTAATTGGACATATTTGATGACGCTATGAAAACGTCCCAACGTATTAACGGCCCATAAACGGGCTGACTGTAACCACGGGCTGAATTTGGCCCACAAGCAGAAAATGATAGTAACGGGCCGAAAGTAAACAAATGCTGGAAATGAGCCCAAGAATAAATGGGCCCTGAGAAGGCTGAAAGATAGCATGGGCTGGAAACGGCCCAACGGAATAATGGGCCGTTAATGGGTATAAAGTGATACACTGTTCATTACGGGCCAATTTTACCACGGGTCGTTAATGGGCCGAGGATTACTAAGGGCCTCATATGGGCCGAAAGACATCATGGGCCATACATGGGCTGGAAGTTAAAATGGGCTGGAATTATATTGGACGGCCCAGATGACGCTATTGGGCCTAATTCGGATAGGCCGTAAACGAGCCCTGGGTTAGCGGGCTGTAAATGGGCTATATGCGAACAGGCCGTTAACAGGCTTGCCGTGGGCCGAGCCGCCACCTTTTGACCAAGTCAAATGGGCCAGCCTTTTCACAGGAATGGGCCTCTGTTGGGCCGTGCCATGTGTCGATGTATCATAGGTGCTTTGGGTCCAATGAGTGGATGACATCTGTCCCAACGGCGAGCCGACACGTGTTCCCTCCAACCAATGATGATTTTACACGTGGAAAATCCCCATTGGTCGGGGCTGTTAACGGGTTATCGGATCCAAAACCAGACCCGATAGCTTAACGGCGTTCCGTTATGGGATGCCATGTGTCGGTCACCCTTGACGAAAGCACTTCTGTGACGCGTGATTTATCGTCATGGAAGTGGACACTTCTGTGATGATAATTTTGGTAATGTCATGGAACACTTCTACGACAGCACAGGTATGACTATCTTGATTCTGTCATAAAATTGTCATGGATGTACATGCATGATAGAAAACGTGACCTACTATGACAAACACGTATCATCACGGAAGTGTATTTTTTTGTAGTGCATGGTCGTCCCCAGGAGCCCTGGCGTGAGAAGTCACTGCACGTCCCGAAGATGCATGTGAGAGTAGGGAGCCTTCCTGCGCGACAGAAGGACGACGCCCCGGAGGAGCCAGATTCACCCCTATCAGCGATGGATCTCTCCCATGACTCCTCCCCAGTGCCGTGAAGGGAAGAAGCATGGGGAGCGATCGACTACCACATGCCACGCCTACTTCAAACCACGACACGACGTCGCTCGCGTCCCCTCCCACTGAAGTCAAGGTCACGGGCGACCCGGCGGCAAGCACACTGGGTGTCGGGGATATACCCCATGGTATGACCCGGCTAGAATGTTAAACCGATTGGGACTTGGTAAACCGGCGGATGGTAAACCGGCGGAGAGTTAAGAGAGAGAGTCAAGACAGATGGCTAAGACAGACGGTATGACCCGGCTGGTGTTAAACCGGCAGACAATGTTAAACCGGCAGAACAATGTTAAACTGGCAGAACAATGTTAAACCGGCAGACCAATGTTAAACCGGCAGACGTTAAGAAGCCCAGGAAGGGAAGTCAAAATAGTTTAAAGTTAAAGTCCGAGTTGGACTCCACATGTAACCCGCCCCTTCAACATATATAAGGAGGGGCAGGGCACCCCAAGGGGGACAAGATTCACAAGTTCCACAGGTTGGACAAGTTAGGTTTAGACAATAGCTCTCAAGATAGATCCCTCTTGTAACTGTGATCATCATCATCAATATCAATGAAGCAGGATGTAGGCTTTTACCTCCACCGTGAGGGGCTGAACCTGGGTAAAACATCGCGTCTCTCGTCCCGCTCAACCCCTCTCAAGTTACCACATAGATGCGTTGGCCTCGCGACTAAGTCCTGACACTAAGGACAGCTGCCGTGACAATTCCATGACACTGGGGTTGCCACTCCCGGCGTCGGCGCTGCGCCACCCGAATCTTCCTCTCAAATCCAAGGGAGATCCCAAGCAGGAGCCTGCGGGCTGGCCCCAGGCCCCTCTCTTTGACATAGCCAGCATAAGTGAAAGATAAGAAGAGGAGGAATGTGAAGATGGGTGACTCCACCCTCCTCCACCCCTCCCTTTTATAGGCAGGACGGGGAGGAGGGCTGCTCCATCAACAGGCGGCCACCGTCCTCCTCCGCCAATTCAAGACAACCATGCCCTCGCCTTGACGCTCTCCCGCACAACGCGCCTCCGTTACCTACCCCGCGCGATGCATGTTGCATATGTGGCTAAGGATAAGGGCATGGTGAGAAGAGTGAATTGGCAGTTTGTACCCCGTGTGTTAAAGTCATTCACGGGCCATCATTGGAGCGGCCCCACCACTATTGCCTTTACACCACGCGCAGGGCAACCGGATAGTGGCCCGGAACCAAGGCTGATGAAGAAGCAATGAAGACCTCAAGGGGCCGACCCCTTCAGCAACTCTACTTGTGCACCTATTAGGCCCTACCCTGACGACGCTCAGCAGCGCGTTCGGGGTAGGCCAGGGGGCTTCTGTCGGTGCAACAAACCCTGGGTCTGTTGCCCAGACTGTGCACAGGTGCAAGAGCAAGGTTGATGTGCCAACCCAAGCCAGGATACAAGAAACCAAGAGATTCAAAGAACCAGCATGCAGCTTAGAGAGACTAAGGCCAAGCCAGAGAAGCAAGATATCGCCAAGAGCAAGGCCTCCCTTGCCGGACAGGCGAGCCCGGCAAGGGGCAAGGCCACCCCCGGAAGCAAGCGCCTCGGGCACCCTGCAGGGCCTGCCGGGGCTCACGGAGGCAAAACCACCTCACCAACCACTCCAGCACGACCCATGTCGCCCATCAATGCAGTGTCAAGCCGCACGATGATTAAGTGGCAGCCATTCGCCACATGGCATCCATTTCCTACAGAAGAAACCCACAGATGACACATGTCCTGCGACGTGTCAAGAGTACAGACACGGAGATGGCAAGATAGCCCGGCAAGCCTTGCCGGGCAACCAGTGATGTGACACTAAGCAGCTCATTTAATGTGCCCTGTCAGCCCATAGAGTTAGGTATGATAGCACTGTTTGCTATCATATTAGTGCATAATGACTACTTTGCCATTGTGGTGACCCCTTGATCTATAAAAGGAGGCCCATGGCAACCGTAGAAAGGATTGGAAAGTTGACGAACCCACACCCCCGTACGCGCGTAGTAGCTACTGCCCTAGGGCAACCCCTACCGGACAAGTGTACTATGCTTCACCACCTCCATTCCACCATCAATCCACCAAAGCAGGAGTAGGTTTTTACGCCTCGTGGCGGCCCGAACCTTGGTAAATTTCTTGTGTGCTCTCTGTCGTCCTGCCATACGCTAGTCTGCTCTTTGTGCAATGCAACATCCCCCCTGCCGAACTAGCAAGGGGCCTCCCGGTCCCATAGTTGGCTGTGGATATCCCGCGACACACTTGATTATGAATCACTTGATGCTTGCGAACCATGCCTCATGGGCAAGATGACTAAAACTCTGTCCTCCAGAACAATGGAGCGAGCCACTGACTTATTGGAAATAATACATACTGATGTATGCGCTCCGATGAGTGTTGAGGCTCGCGGTGGGTATCATTATTTTCTGACCTTCATAGATGATTTGAGCAGATATAGGTATATCTAATTGGTGAAACATAAGTCTGAAACATTTGAAAAGTTCAAAGAATTTTAGAGTGAAGTGGAAAATCATCATAACAAGAAAATAAATGTTCTACGATCTATCGCGGAGGCGAATATTTGAGTTACGAGTTTGGTCTTCATTTAGAACAATGTGGAATAGTTTCGCAACTCACGCCACCTGGAACACCACAGCGTAATGGTGTGTCCGAATGTCGTAACCGTACTTTATTAGGTATGGTGCGATCTATGATGTCTCTTACCGATTTACCACTATCGTTTTGGGGTTATGCATTAGAGACAGATGCATTCACATTAAAAGGGCACCATCTAAATCCGTTGAGACGACACCATATGAACTTTGGTTTGGCAAGAAACTGAAACTATCGTTTCTTAAAGTTTGGGGTTGCGATGCTTATGTGAAAAAGCTTCGGCCTAATAAGCTCGAACCCAAATTGGAGAAGTGTGTCTTCATAGGATACCCAAAAGAAACTGTTGGGTACACCTTCTATCACAGATCCAAAGGCAAGATATTTGTTGCTAAGAATGGATCCTTTTTAGAGAAGGAGTTTCTCTCAAATAAGTGAGTGGGAGGAAAGTAGAACTGGATGAGGTAGTTGTACCTTCTCTCGAATTTGAAAGTAGTTCATCATAGAAATCAGTTCCAGTGATGCCTACACCAATTAGTGAGGAAGCTAATGATGATGATCATGAAACTTAAGATCAAGTTACTACCAAACCTCGTAGGTCAACCAGAGTACGTTCCTCACTAGAGTGGTACGGTAATCCTGTTCTGGAATTCATGTTACTAGACCATGATGAACCTACGAACTATGAGGAAGCGATGATGAGCCTAGATTCTGCGAAATGGCTTGAGGCCATGAAATCTGAGATGGGATCCATGTATGAGAACAAAGTATGGACTTTGGTTGACTTGCCCGATGATCGGCAAGCCATAGAAATTAAATGGATCTTCAAGAAGAAGACTGATGCTGATGGTAATGTTAATGTCTACAAATCTGGACTTGTTGCGAAAGGTTTTTGACAAGTTCAAGGAGTTGACTACGATGAGACCTTCTCACCTGTAGCGATGCTTAAGTCTGTCCAAATCATGTTAGCAATTGTCGCATTTTATGATCATGAAATTTGGCAAATGGATGTCAAAACTGCATTCCTTAATGGATTTCTTAAAGAAGAGTTGTATATGATGCAACCAGAAGGTTTTGTCGATCCTAAAGGTGCTAACAAAGTGTGCAAGCTCTAGCGATCCATTTATGGACTGGTGCAAGCCTCTCGGAGTTGGAATATATGCTTTGAGAGTGTGATCAAAGCATATGGTTTTATAGATACTTTTGGAGAAGCCTGTATTTACAAGAAAGTGAGTGGGAGCTCTCTAGCATTTCTAATATTATATGTGGATGACATATTGTTGATTGGAAATGATATAGAATTTCTGGATAGCATAAAAGGATACTTGAATAAGAATTTTTCAATGAAAGACCTCGCTGAAGCTGCTTATATATTGGGCATCAAGATCTATAGAGATAGATCAAGACACTTAATTGGACTTTCACAAAGCTCATACCTTGATAAAGTTTTGAAGAAGTTCAAGATGGATCAGTCAAAGAAAGGGTTCTTGCATGTGTTACAAGGTGTGAAGTTGAGTCAGACTCAATGACCGACCACTTCAGAAGATAGAGATAAAATGAAAGTCATTCCCTATGCCTCAGCCATAGGTTCTATCATGTATGCAATGTTGTGTACCAGACCTGATGTGTGCCTTGCTATAAGTTTAGCAGGGAGGTACCAAAGTAATCTAGGAGTGGATCACTGGACAGCGGTAAAGAACATCCTGAAATACCTGAAAAGGACTAAGGATATGTTTCTCATTTATGGAGGTGAAAAAGAGCTCGTCGTAAATGGTTACGTCGATGCTAGCTTTGACACAGATCCGGATGACTCTAAGTCGCAAACCGGATACGTATTTATATTGAATGGTGGAGCTGTCAGTTGGTGCAGTTCCAACCAAAGCGTAGTGGCGGGATCTACGTGTGAAGCGGAGTACTTAGCTGCTTCAGAAGTAGCAAATGAAGGAGTTCATATCCTATCTAGGTGTAATACTTAGTGCATCGGGTCCAATGAAAATCTTTTTGTGACAATACTGGAGCAATTGCCTTAGCAAAGGAATCCAGATTTCACAAGAGAACCAAACACATCAAGAGATGCTTCAACTCCATCCGCGATCAAGTCAAGGAGGGAGACATAGAGATTTGCAAAATACATACGGATTTCAATGTTGCAGACCTGTTGACTAAGCCTCTTCCACAAGCAAAACATGATCAGCACCAAGACTCCATGGGTGTTAGAATCATTACAGTGTAATCTAGATTATTGACTCTAGTGCAAGTGGGAGACTGAAGGAAATATGCCCTAGAGGCAATAATAAAGTTGTTATTTATATTTCCTTATATCATGATAAATGTTTATTATTCATGCTAGAATTGTATTAACCGAAAACTTGATACATGTGTGAATAGATAGACAAAACAAAGTGTCCCTAGTATGCCTCTACTTGACTAGCTCATTAATCAAAGATGGTTAAAGTTTCTTGACCATAGACATGTGTTGTCATTTGATGAACGAGATCACATCATTAGGAGAATGATGTGATGGACAAGACCCATCCGTTAGCTTAGCATAATGATCGTTAAGTTTTATTGCTATTGCTTTCTTCATGACTTATACATATTCCTTTGACTATGAGATTATGCAACTCCCGAATACCAGAGGAACACCTCATGTGCTATCAAACGTCACAATGTAACTGGGTGATTATAAAGATGCTCTACAGGTGTCTCCGAAGGTGTTTGTTGGGTTGGCATAGATCAAGATTTGGATTTGTCACTCTGAGTATCAGAGAGGTATCTCTAGGCCCTCTCGGTAATGCACATCATGATAAGCATTGCAAGCGATGTGACTAATGAGTTCGTTACAGGATGCTGCATTACGGAACAAGTAAAGAGATTTGCCGATAACGAGATTGAACTAGGTATGAAGATACCGACGATCGCATCTCGGGCAAGTAACATACCGATGACAAAGGGAATGACGTATGTTGTCATTGCGGTTTGATTGATAAAGATCTTCATAGAATATGTAGGAACCAATATGAGCATCCAGGTTCCGATGTTGGTTATTGATTGGAGATGTGTCTTGGTCATGTCTACATAGTTCTCGAACCCGTAGTGTTTGCACGCTTAACGTTCGATGATGATTTGTATTGCGAGTTATGTGTTTTGGTGACCGAAGATTGTTCGGAGTCCCGGATGAGATCACGGACATGACGAGGAGTCTCGAAATGGTCGAGAGATAAAGATTGATATATTGGACGATGGTATTCAGACACCGGAATAGTTTTGGAGCATTTCAGATATTTTTCGGAGTACCGAGGGGTTATGGGAACCCCCCC
>NC_041388.1:179035984-179064281 GCF_002162155.2 Triticum dicoccoides | reverse complement strand
ATGGGCCATAGGGGAGAGAGAGGGGAGCCCACAAGGGGTGCCCCCCCATGGGCAGTCCAAATTGGACAAGGGGAAGGGGGCTCGGCCCCCCCTTTCCTTCTCCCTCTCCCTCTCCTTCCCTTTCCCCCCTCCAGAAGAAAGGAAAGGGGGGCCGATTAGGACTAGGAGTCCTAGTCGGTCCCCCCCCCCACTTGGGCGCGCCCCTAGGGCCGGCCTCCTACCCTCCTCCTTTATATACGGGGGCGGGGGGCACCCCAAAGCACATCAATTGTTCTCTTAGCTGTGTGCGGTGCCCCCTCCATAGTTTACTCCTGCGGTCATATTGTCGTAGTGCTTAGATGAAGCCCTACGCGCATCACATTACCATCACCGTCACCACACCGTCATGCTGACGAAAATCTCCCTCGACACTTTGCTGGATCAAGAGTTCGAGGGACGTCATCGAGCTGAATGTGTGCTGAACTCGGAGCTGTCGTACGTTCGGTGCTTGATCGGTTGGATCACGAAGACGTTCGACTACATAACCGCGTTAACCTAACGCTTCCGCTTTCGGTCTACGAGGGTACGTGGGCACACTCTCCCCCTCTCGTTGTTATGCATCTCCTAGATAGATCTTGTGTGATCGTAGGAATTTTTTTGAAATTGCATCCTACGTTCCCCAACAGGTGCCTCATGGGCACTGGGTGGCCCCCTCCAGTGGATCTTTTCTCCAGTATTTTTTATTTATTCCATAAAAAATTCCAAAAAGTTTCGTCCAATTCCGAGAGCTTCTATTTCTGCACAAAAACAACACCATGGCAGTTCTGCTGAAAATAGCGTCAGTCCGGTTTAGTTTCATTCAAATCATGCAAATTAGAGTCCAAAACAAGAGCAGGAGTGTTTGGAAAAGTAGATACGACAGAGTCGTGTCAACCTCCTGTCTGATTTGACTTATTCTGAGGAGTTGAGCTCCAAGGGGTTCTTGTCACATTCTCTATCATTTCGGTTCTAGAATTCCAGAGGACGCCGACATCGAAAACGCTTCTATACTCTTAGTGGTGAGATAACCTTGACACAACCTAGTACTGGAGAGTGCGTTCGAGAGTACTGCCATGACTAGTATAGTTGTTGTTTTTATAAGGTCCGAGGTACACGAGTTTCCGAGGTTTTCTTGGTTATGTGTTGACGAATGTGATACATTTGGAGCATAGAATTCTACTAGGAGTTGTGTGATCATTTTTGCTCCTTGTATACGTTGGACCAAATTGCATAACCAGAAAATTGCGGAAGTTCCTAGGTGGGAATTCAAGTAGTTATAGAATTATCCTTCCAACAAATTCATGACGGGGTTATGTATTTGTTTCCAGCTTATTCGGCAAGCCAAATCTTTTGTTTTGTTTTGGTTGTGGTATTCGAGTTGCTTCGATGTCAAGTGTTGATTCCATACCTTTTTCCTAAGCAGTGTTCTCATATGTCTATGCGAGTGCTAATCCTTCTTGTTTATCAAGATTTTCATGACAATTCTTTTCCAACCGGCGTGCTTCTCTTCAAGTTAATTGGAACGTTTCAATAATTGCAAGATCAATTCTTAGTTTTCTCAATGGTGTGTGTTCCATTCGTCCCAAGTTGCCTTTGTTTTTCCATCCTCCCACCCTTTTTCTTCAAGGAGCCTGAAATCTCAAATCAAGTATCCATTTTATTCATGTGAAGTTTCTTCGTTCTTTCCTTCAATGTTCTTAGCCGGTGATTTCTCGTGAAGATGCGCAGGAGCTACAAGTTCATCATTCTTCGTTCTCCTTTTCTTCTCTGGTGGTTTCACATGTTTTTCCCATGTTGGAATTTCTTATCCAAGCCTCTCTTGTGTATTCAACTCTCTCTATCTCTTCTCCGGAGTGTTGAAGATATCTCAGAAGATTCACGTTTCCATTCTTAATCCTTTCAAGCTATTTCGAGGTTGTTACCTTATTCAAGCCATTTATATCAATTGGTGCAATCTCTCTTTCAAGTAATCATTTCCAATGGTGTTTCTTTTGAGTGGGCCCTAACCCACATGTATTTTCCTTGATCTTGCCTGACTCTTCTAATTTTCCTGGAGTTATTCTCAAATTCTTTTTAAAGTTTGACGTAAGAATGAATTTCCATCAGTCATATGCCTTCTCCAAGACCGCTTTCAAATTATTTTCATCTTTGGTTCAACCTTTATATTCTTCATTCTTCGAGAGTATCTCAAAATTCTTCAAGGTTTCTCATCATCATTCTAAGCTTTGAAGACCAAAGAAGAATTTCTCCTAAATCTTGGTTCGTTCTCTTGAAGATGCATGGTTCTAGTTTCATGCCATCCTTATAACTGTTTTCAATCGCGAGAATTTTTCATATCCATCTGAAGCATTTCAGGAGTTGTTTTTGTTTCTAGATCATCTGAAGGCCATCATTTCAGAAGATGTCTTTGTTTCTAAATTGACACCTCTTTTTTTGTCTCCGAATCATTCCGGTGCATCCTTCAAGTATTTCCTTAGTCAACTCATGATCTCTTCGTTCTCTTGCATATAAATTCCCTCAAGTATCTTTGTTTCTTTTCTAATTTCTTACGGACGATTCGTTCTCTTGTCTTCATTCATTTCAGATGCTTATGGTTGGTCCAAGATTCCTCTTCCTTTGTTATTGTATTAATTAATTCGTTCTTCCCAAAATCCTACCGGGGAGTCGTTCAAGATTTTCCCAAGTTTGCACTATATCTCTCCTTGATCCTTGCAAGAAGAATATAGCACGCCTATCTGTTGCTTGTCATCAATTTAAATTGATGAAGGGTAAGCATGATATAATTCTTATTCCTTTTTCCTCGAGATGATTTAATTCTTTCTACCAAAGTTCGTTCGTGATATCAATTTCAAGTCATTGCAAGGCTTCATCTTGTTCTTCTCAACTTTTCTTTTGTTTGATCATTCTTTTATTACCGGAGTTCTCACAAAGGCTCAACATGGTGGTTTGCTATGGATATAATTCATTCTTCAAGTGTTCTTCAAGATTCTTGTTGGAGGAGCTCAAGTATTCTTCTTCTTGTTTTTCGAAGTGCAATTAGTTCTCCATTGTCTTTTTAGGTGGTGGTATGTCGTGTTTCATGATCCACAAGTTGTCAAGAATGGGATATTTTAAACCCATCATTTTTCTCTTTGTTCTCGAGATTCTTTCAACCCATCAATCTCTTCCTTGCTATTGTGGTGCTTGTCAATGATCCAATTTTCTCTTTCTCATATCTGTGGAAGAAGTTTGGCACATTTTGGTTGCTCTCAAGCAACCAATTGTTTCATGAATGGCAGGTGTTCACCTCAAAATTTTGGGATGTTTTCCATAAGATCATTTGAAGCATATCATTTGATTGTTGATTTTTTGGTGGAACTGATAATTATTGCTTAAGCCTCGTGGCCATATATATAGCACTACATGATCTTCTTGGAGTACATTTGAAAGTATAAAAAATTGAAAAGGAAACAACATGGAAATTTTGAAAAGGAGATGAGGCTGTGGCCTCCAGCGAGTTGGGCCAGCTCATCCTACGTCTAGCTTCAAGCGACACATAGGCGCGCCCCTATGTACTCGTCCCGATTTCTAATAGAAATCGCCTACACGGGACAGTGGCGCGCGTAGGTTTGCTTACTTCCGACGTGCAGCGGTCGCTGTGGGTTCGCTCGCATCAGTTTTCTTTGGGATTTTATTTTTATTTTTTATTCTTTTGCTTTTTTATTGTTTTCACTGGTTTTCTTCAGGGTTTTTTTTATGCATTTTACTTTGGTTTCATTGTTTCCTCATTTGCTGTTTTCGTTTTTCTTTCTTTCTTCGTTATAATTTTGTGTTTCTTTAATTTTTGGTTTTCTTTGCTTTTCCTTTAGTTTCCTCGACAGGTTTTTTTCCCAACACATATCTTATTTTTTCTTAGTACACAACATGCATTTTTAGCACATATGTGAAACATTGTTTCATACACTATGGATGTTTTCTAATACTTAATGTACATTTTAAAAAACACATGTTTTGAACACTTTTTTTTAATAAATGGTAACATTTTTTCAAATACACGTTGTACATTTTGTAAATGGCAATAAACATTTTTTGGCTACTCGAACGTTTTTCTACATTGTATAAACAAGTTTTGAAATTCCACAGATATTTTTTGAAACCCATAAATATTTATTTAAAATGTCAAGATACATTTTTAAACGTAATAAACATTTTTAAACCTATGCGAACATGTCTTTACCTTGTATATAACTTTTTTTTGAAATGCGGGAATACTTCCATGAAACATCACATACGTTTATTTAATGGCTTGTAACCTTTTTCTACATTACGCAAGCATTTTTTACAATGTATACGGTTTTTTAAAGGTGTATACATTTTTTTTGAAACACGGGAGTGATTTTTCATAGTCACGAACATTTCTTTTTGAAAGTTATGAACATTTTTTTAAATGGCTATAACAAATATTTTATGCTATGTTGCCATTTTCCAAATTCATTATTTTAAATTTGCTAAGTAAATTTAAATTTTGGAAATATATGTATTTAATTTAAAATATAAAAAAGGGGAGAAAAGATATCTTGACGACATCAGCCAAATGTCAGCAGGATGCACGCCGCGTCCTACTGCGTCGACCCACTACCGGTGCGTGTAGGCGAGGCCGTCATGCGCCTCGCAGTAATTTGCACATAGCTACGCCCTACCCCTATTAGCACCTCTGAGATATTTAGCCGACACAACATCTTGAGATTAACGAAGTCATCAGAGGTGTCTTTTAGTCGATGGGAACGTCTCCTTCACCTGAACAAACATCACCGAAAAGATTGAAATATATACAATAAATTACGAATACCAGTGCCAAGTATATGACTTCAACATTGGCGGGCTGGTTCGCCCGTTTAAGCTCTGTATAGTCTTATTTTTCAATTGAGATCTACTAGTCAATTAGTCATCGACACTATTTTCACGAGCCTTTAAAAAAGACATTATTTTCACGGCACATTCTAAGCGATACATTAGGGTTTTTTGTTACTGTGGCGGCAATTCCGGCGAGGATCGATGACCGGTCCTTCGACCTGGCCGATCTTGAGTATCCATTCACGGAAGAAGAAATCCTTCGAGCAGTAAGGGCGCTCCCCCGTGGCAAGGCACCAGGACCTGATGGCTTCACCTCGGAATTCCTCGTTGCCTGTTGGCACACGATCAAAGCTGACATCTGCGAGGTGTTCGAAAAATTCTACTCTATGAATGGGTGCAGCTTGCAGCGCCTCAACGAGGCCCTCATCACCCTCCTGCCGAAAAAACAAGACCCCTCCGCCCTCTCAGACTACCGGCCTATCAGCTTGGTCCACCTTATTGCTAAGCTCATCGCCAAAGTCCTCTCGCTTCGACTCGCTCCCTGGCTGAGCCAGCTCGTGTCCACTAGCCAGAGCGCGTTTATTGCCGGTCGTTGTGTGCATGATAACTACATGCTTGTCCAGCAGATCGCTCGCCAACTTCACAACCTACGGGCTCCTAGGGTGCTCCTCAAGCTCGACATCGCGCGCGCTTTCGACACGGTCTCCTGGCCCTTCATCATCGACGTCCTTCATCACCTGGGCTTTGGTAGGCGCTGGATCGAATGGATCACCATCCTACTCTCCACCTCCAGCACGCGCGTCCTCATCAACGGGTCCCCCGGCCCCCCGATCACCCTCGCCTGTGGCCTGCGGCAAGGAGACCCTATCTCCCCGATGCTATTCACGATGGCCATCGATGTCCTCAACTCCTTACTTGTGCATGCCCATCGGCGTGGACTTCTGCAACGTCTCACAGCCCGCCACGCTGCATCGAGCATTTCTCTCTACGCCAACGACGTCATCGTGTTCTGCCACCCCTCGCATCGTGACCTACGGGTCATCTGTGAGCTTCTGCGAGTCTTTGGGGTGGCATCCGGCTTTGCACCAACTTTTCGAAGTGCTCGGCCACGCCCATTCACTGTGGGGAAGAGGAGATCGCATGCATGTTAGAAATATGCCCTAGAGGCAATAATAAAAGGATTATTATTATATTTCCTTGTTCATGATAATTGTCTATTGTTCATGCTTTAATTGTATTATCCGGAAATCGTAATACATGTGTGAATACATAGACCACAATGTGTCCCTAATGAGCCTCTAGTTGACTAGCTCGTTGATCAACAGATAGTCATGGTTTCCTGGCTATGGACATGTGGATGTCATTGATAACGGGATCACATCATTAGGAGAATGATGTGATGGACAAGACCCAATCCTAAACATAGCACAAGATCGTATAGTTCATTTGCTAGAGTTTTCCAATGTCAAGTATCTTTTCCTTAGACCATGAGATCGTGTAACTCCCGGATACCGTAGGAGTGCTTTGGGTGTACCAAACGTCACAACGTAACTGGGTGACTATAAAGGTATACTGCGGGTATCTCCGAAAGTGTCTGTTGGGTTGACACGGATCAAGACTGGGATTTGTCACTCCGTATGACGGAGAGGTATCACTGGGCCCACTCGGTAATGCATCATCATAATGAGCTCAAAGTGACCAAGTGTCTGGTCACAGGATCATGCATTACGGTATGAGTAAAGTGACTTGCCGGTAATGAGATTGAACGAGGTATTGGGATACCAACGATCAAATCTCGGGCAAGTAACATACCGATTGACGAAGGGAATTGTATACGGGGTTGCTTGAATCCTCGACAACGTGGTTCATCCGATGAGATCATCGAGGAGCATGTGGGAGCCAACATGGGTATCCAGATCCTGTTGTTGGTTATTAACCGGAGAGCGATCTCGGTCATGTCTACATGTCTCCCGAACCCGTAGGGTCTACACACTTAAGGTTCGGTGACGCTAGGGTTGTAGGGATATGTATATGCAGTAACCCGAATGTTGTTAGGAGTCCCGGATGAGATCCCGGACGTCACGAGGAGTTCCGGAATGGTCCGGAGGTAAAGAATTATATATATAGGAAGTGCTATTTCGGCCGTCGGGACAAGTTTCGGGGTCACCGGTATTGTACCGGGACCACCGGAAGGGTCCCGGGGGTCCACCGGGTGGGGCCACCTATCCCGGAGGGCCCCATGGGCTGAAGTGGGAAGGGATCCAGCCCAAAGTGGGAAGGGATCCAGCCCAAAGTGGGCTGGGGCGCCACTTCCCCTAGGGCCCATGCGCCTAGGGCGGGGAAACCCTAAAGGGGGGGCGCCCCCTTGCTTGGGGGGCAAGCCCCCCACCCCTTGGCCGCCGCCCCCCTAGGAGATTGCATCTCCTAGGGCCGCCCCCCCCCTAGGCCCCCCTATATATAGTGGGGGGGATGGAGGACCTCTTACCTTTGCCTTTGGTGCCTCCCTCTCCCTCTCCAACACATCCTCCTCCTCCATAGAGCTTGGCGAAACCCTGCCGGAGTACTGCAGCTCCATCACCACCACGCCGTCGTGCTGCTGCTGGAGCCATCTTCCTCAACCTTTCCTTGCCCCTTGCTGGATCAAGAAGAAGGAGACGTCACGCTGACCGTACGTGTGTTGAACGCGGAGGTGCCGTCCGTTCGGCGCTAGGATCTCCGGTGATTTGGATCACGTCGAGTACGACTCCCTCATCCCCGTTCTTTGAACGCTTCCGCTCGCGATCTACAAAGGTATGTAGATGCATTCGATCACTCGTTGTTAGATGAACTCATAGATGGATCTTGGTGAAACCGTAGGAAAATTTTTGTTTTCTGCAACATTCCCCAACAGTGGCATCATGAGCTAGGTCTATGCGTAGTTCTCTTTGCACGAGTAGAACACAATTTGTTGTGGGCGTAGATGTTGTCAACTTTCTTGCCACTACTAGTCTTATCTTGCTTCAGCGGTATTGTGGGATGAAGCGGCCCGGACCAACCTTACACGTACGCTTACGTGAGACCGGTTCCACTGACTAACATGCACAAGTTGCATAAGGTGGCTGGCGGGTGTCTGTCTCTCCCACTTTAGTTGGAGCGGATTTGATGAAAAGGGTCCTTATGAAGTGTAAATAGAAGTTGACAAATCACGTTGTGGCTTTCACGTAGGTAAGAAAACGTTCTTGCTAGAACCCTATTTCAGCCACGTAAAACTTGCAACAACAATTAGAGGACGTCTAACTTGTTTTTGCAGCAAGTGCTTTGTGATATGATATGGCCAAAGTTGTGATGAATGATGAATGATATATATGTGATGTATGAGATGTCCATGCTATTGTAATAGGAATCACGACTTGCATGTCGATGAGTATGACAACCGGCAGGAGCCATAGGAGTTGTCTTTATTTATTTTATGACCTGCGTGTCATTGAGAAACGCCATGTAAATTACTTTACTTTATTGCTAAACGTGTTAGCCATAGTAGTAGAAGTAATAGTTGGCGAGCAACTTTATGGAGACACGATGATGGAGATCATGGTGTCATGCTGGTGACAAGATGATCATGGAGCCCCAAGATGGAGCTCAAAGGAGCTATGTGATATTGGCCATATCATGTCACTTTTATTATTTGATTACATGTGATGTTTATCATGTTTCTGCATCTTGTTTACTTAGAACGACGGTAGTAAATAAGATGATCCCTCATAATAATTTCAAGAAAGTGTTCCCCCTATGTGACGCCCCGAGACCGACGTTCCAGAAGACTTCCAGCTACTCCGAGTTTCGTAGTGTGATTTGTTTTATTTGTTTCATTCATCCTTGCATCATGTGCATTGCATCATGTCATCATGCCATCATATCATTAATTTTTTTAAAACCTCAACTAAATAAATTGTATGGATTTTTTTCGATCCATTTAAATCGAGGGAAGGATGACTTCTCTTTATAACATACCCTCCCGATATTTAGGGAGCTATATTAAATATTCCACTATTTCGGAATCACCCGCAAACACACTTGCAAAATAATTTCGTTCCTTTTCTGCTTCAAGTTTGGTCTCCAAACCTTGCCCATATATTCTTTCTTGTTTTTCCGGAGCTCCACCAAAAATCCGAACATTTTTGGACCTTCCTTTTATCAAGTCCTAGTTCAAACCCATTTGAATTAAATTCAAATGAGTTTGAATTCTTATCGTTCGATCTTGGCCTTTCTATTTTTCTTGGAACGAGCATATTTTTGCGAGTCCGGGAAAATTACCCCCATGCGCAAATTCTTTCGTTAACCCTCTCTTTCTTTTTTTCTTCTCTCTAATTTGTTTTCTGCTAAAGAAAATAAGAATAAGGGGGAGAGAGGAGCAAGCCCAGTCGGCCTCCTGCAGCCCAGCTAGGCCCTTTGTTAGCCCACCAGGCCTCTGCCATTTTTTCTCTCCACTGGGCCGGCCTCCCAGGCCCAGCCGGCGCCCCACCGATCCGACCGAACCCTAGCCCCGCTAGCCCGACTCCCTCGTCCTCTCTTCTCGCCCGATCCCTCACGCCGCCATCTACCTCTCCTCGATCCCCATCTCCTTCCCCTGCTCGCGCCGCCAGAGAGGAGCGAGAGCTCCTCGCTCGATCCCCATCTCCCCTCGATCTCCTCCCTCACGCCCCTTCTTCCTCTGCCGCTGCGCCGTCGTTCTGGCCGGCGAGCCCATCTCCTCCGTCCATCCCCATCGTCCCGCTGCTGCGCCGTCTTCTTCACCTCCTGCCCGCGTCCCTCTGCTGCCTTGTCGCCGTCGAGCTGCGCCGCAGCGCCGACCTCGCCCGCGCCACCACTTCTCCACCTCTCCTGGACCTCCGCCCGCCGGCCACAGGAGCCGCTGCTGGCTGCCGTCCCGCGCTCCTCGCTCCCCTTGCCAGCCAGGAGCTCGTCCCCGAGCTCGGCCAACTCCGGCGGCCCCGGCGCCCGCGCCAAGCTTGCCGCCTCGCCATCTGGTTCCGCCTCAGCCATCCCCGAGCGCCACCGTCCGGCTCCCGTCGCCCCTTTGCAGGAGCAGCCCCATGCCCCGCCTCTGCCTTGTTCGAGCAGGGAGGAGGATGCGCCTCCGCTCGCCCTCATCGACCAGGAACGCCAAGGCCAAGACCAGCCCCGGGCAGGACCTCGTGTTCATCTACATCGCCAAGACCCTAGACCTTTTGGTGTTGCTCTGTTTTGGAACGCCAAGTACCTCGACGCCGAAGACCCGTGTACAACTACTGTTTCCTGCCTAGAACGACTACCGTCGACGTGCATTTCGCCAAGTACCGCTACCGACGAGCCCCGAAGGACTTGGTTGCGACAAGTTCCTTTCCAAACGTGAACGTCTACTTCCACGACTGCTGCAAGAACAACTACTTCCACGACGTCCGTGAACCACTACCGTCGCCCCGAAGATGTTGGATTCGTCAAGTACCTCTCCGAAAACGAACGTGTACCACTACTTCCACGACGCCCGTGAACGTCTACTTCCCTCTACGAACTCGATCCGCCCGAAACGCATGCTTCGAAGGTATAACCCGAGACGACCGCGATGAGATGCCCTTGCATGTATGAGATGCTCGTGTTTGCGTCGTGCCCGTTTGTCTTTGCACGTTCCTCCTCGTTTGCCATGCCGTCGACCCGTGGGAACCCGGTAGTCGGGAGCACCCCACCATCTTTTGCACGTTCCGCACATCCGCACATTTGCTCTTTTGCACCGGTATCTCAATGAGTTATCGGATCATCGGAATGTTGCCGTGGCACCATTTCCGGAATGTTGCCGTGGCACCATTTTTGTTTCGCCGCCGTGGCACCCTTTTTGTTCCGCCATGGTGACCAAATGCTTCATAACATGCTCATGTCAACATTTTCATAAAATTGCATAAAACTTGTATATGTCATCTGCATCATGATAACAACATTTAAAATGTTTAAACTTGTTGTTGCATTAAATTGCTAAATGCATATGGGGATTTACCGGATTTGTTGTTTTTATATCCGGCCCCATTTAAATTGTTTAGATGGTATAGTTTATATTATGCTTCACCTCTTGCCATGTTTAACAACAGTTAATATTGTTGGATAGCATAACCGAGAGAGAACTAAATAATTGATGTGGTGTTTCGTCAATATGCAACTCCGTTGCATATTGAGCTCCACTTAATTTGTAAGAAAGTTTGTTGCATTTTGCCATGCCATGCCTCTTTAAACCGGACATGCATCATACTTGGTTGTGCATCATGCCATGTTTGTGCTTGTGTGTTTACTATGTTGTTTGTTTCTTTCCGGGTTGCTTCTCTCGTTAGCTTCGGTTTCGTTCCGGAGTTGTGAGGATTTGTTCGTCTACGACCATTTGTCTTCTTCTTGGATTCGTTCTTCTTCCTCGCTGGATCTCAGGCAAGATGATCATACCCTCGAAATCACCACTATCTTTGCTATGCTAGTTTGCTCGCTCTTTTGCTATGTCAATGCTACGATGCCTACCATTTGCTTGTCAGCCTCCCAAATTGCCATGTCAAACCTCTAACCCACCATGTCCTAGCAAACCGTTGATTGGCTATGTTACCGCTTTGCTCAGCCCCTCTTATAGCATTGTTAGTTGCAGGTGAAGATTGAAGTTTGTTCCTTGTTGGAACATGGAGATGTTGTTCCTTGTTGGAACATGTTTACTTGTTGGGATATCACAATATATCTTATTTAATTAATGCATCTATATACTTGGTAAAGGGTGGAAGGCTCGGCCTTATGCCTGGTGTTTTGTTCCACTCTTGCCGCCCTAGTTTCCGTCATATCGGTGTTATGTTCCTGGATTTTGCGTTCCTTACACGGTTGGGCTATAATGGGAACCCCTTGACAGTTCGCCTTAAGTAAAGCTCCTCCAGCAATGCCCAACATTGGTTTTACCATTTGCACTAACAACCTACCACCTTCCCTTGGGTTCTGCAGACTCAAGGGTCATCTTTATTCTAACCCCCCCGGGCCAGTGCTCCTCTGAGTGTTGGTCCGAACTAGAGCCCTGTGCAGCGCCCCCTCGGGGAAACTCGAGGTTTGGTTTTAGTTGTACGGATTGCTCATCTGAGTGTGCCCTGAGAAAGAGATATGTGCAGCTCCTATCGGGATTTGTCGGCACATTCGGGCGGTGTTGCTGGTTTAGTTTTACCCTGTCGAAATGTCTTGTTGTACCGGGATACCGAGTCTGATCGGAATGTCTCGGGTGGAGGTCTATTCCTTCGTTGACCGTGAGAGCTTGTCATGGGCTAAGTTGGGACACCCCTGCAGGGTATTATCTTTCGAAAGCCGTGCCCGCGGTTATGTGGCAGATGGGAATTTGTTAACGTCCGGTTGTAGAAAACCCGAAGTTGACCTTAATTAAAATACATCAACCGTGTGTGTAACCGTGATGGTCTCTTTCCGGCGGAGTTCGGGAAGTGAACACGGTTGTTGGAGTTATGCTTGACGTAGGTAGTCCAGGATCACTTCTTGATCATACCTTTATCGACCGTGCTTTGCCTTCTCTTCTCGCTCTCATTTGCGTATGTTAGCCACCATATATGCTAGTCGCTTGCTGCAGCTCCACCTCATACCTTTACCTTACCCATAAGCTTAAATAGTCTTGATCTCGCGGGTGTGAGATTGCTGAGTCCCCGTGGCTCACAGATACTTCCAAAACCAGTTTGCAGGTGCCTATGTTACCGTGCAGATGACGCAACCAAGCTCAAGGAGGAGCTCGATGAAGATCTTGCCCTTTGTGTTGATTCGTTCTAGTTGATCAGTAGTGGAGCCCAGTTGGGGTCGATCGGGGACCTTTGTCGCATTTGGGGTTCTTCTTTTATTTTGGTTCCGTAGTCGGACCTTGATTGTATCTGGATGATGTAATGCTTTATTCATGTAATTGTGTGAAGTGGCGATTGTAAGCCAACTATGTATCTCTTTCCCTTTTGTATTACATGGGTTGTGTGAAGATTACCTCACTTGCGACATTGCTTTCAATGCGGTTATGCCTCTAAGTCGTGCTTCGACACGTGGGAGATATAGCCGCATCGAGGGCGTTATAAGTTGGTAATCAGAGCCTTCCCCGACCTTAGGAGCCCCACTGCTTGATCGTTTTTAGCGGCCGAGTTGTGTCTAGAAAAATATTTTGAGTCATTTAGGATTATATATATCGGAGAGTTAGGAATTCTTTTTACTCCCCAGTCTCTTCATCGCTCTGGTAAGGCATCCTGACGTAGAGTTTTGACTCTTCTCTTCTCAAATTTCACTAAAAAATTTTTAGGATCACGCGGGTATCTTGGAATCGTTCCGATGGTTTTATGATGAGAACATTGTCTTGGTGCCTCCTGTCAGGGGTTTAGTGGAAGTGTCCCGGGGAGTTGAGCTCTGAGGTGTTGTCGTCATAATTTTATCGTTGCAGTTCTGGAATACCTGAGTTTAGTACGCCGACATCGAAAATCTCTTTTATGCAGTTGTTGGTGAGATAACCCCGATAACCCAGTACTGAGGTGAGTACGGGAGTATCGCCATGACTTGTATAACGGATGCTTTTCGAAGGTTGAGGTAGACGATTTCCGAAGGTTTCTTGGTTATGTGTTGAAGGATGGATACAGCTGGATGTAGGATTTGTTAGTTTTGGGTGAGATATTATGCTTCCCCTGTATCCCCAACACCTGATTGCATAACCGGAAAATTTCGGGAGTTTCATAGGTGGGAATTCAAGTAGCTCTTAGGATATCTTTCCGACGGATGTATGATATGAAATTGGGGTTCGACGTCTAGTGGTCCGCCTATTCACGGTCGATTTTACAGTGGTCTCGTTGTGTCTTAAAGAGTCCTTGGCTATGCCGACTCGGGGACGCTTCGTATGTCATGTGCACTGCCTTGTACATGATGGTGCTGTACGATCGAGCCCGTGTAGGCCCCACCACGAAAACTTCGGACGAAATCTCTATCATATGTTTGCTCCGGCTTATTCTGCAAGCCAATCCTTTGTTTTGTTTTGAGTTGTGGTATTCGAGTTGCTTCGAAGTCAAATGTTGATTCCATACCTTTTCCAAATGGTGTTCTCATATTCCTATGTGAATACTAATCCTTCTTCATCATCGAGTCTGTCTTGTCAATCCTTTTTTTTAACCGGTGTGTCTCTCCTCAAGTGGATCCGTTCACGTCAACATTTGCAAGATCATTTATCACTTCTTCTCAACGGTGTTTGTTTCATCCATCTCCAAGTTGCCTTTGTTTTTCCCACCCTCCCTCCCTTCTGTTTTTCTTCAAGGACTAAGATTTCTTCTTCAAGTATCCATTTTATTGATGGGAAGTTTCTCCATTCTTTTCCGTCAATGTTCTTATCCGGTGATTCTCATGAAGATTCTAATGGAGCTTCAAGTTCGTCATTCCTCGTTCTTTTCTTTTCCGGTGGATTTAATTCAAGCTTTGGTATTAAGCATACTCCTTTTCTTTTTTTTCCAATGCTTTTCTTATGCCGGTGCACCTCTTAATCATCTATCTCTCGCTATTAAATTGTTCTGGAGTGCTCAAGATATCTCGAAGATTCGTGTTTCCACTCTGCATTCGTTCAAGCTCTTTCGAGATTGGTATCTCATTCAAGTCATTTAATTCAACCGGTGCAACATCTCTTTTAAATCTTTTCAACGGTGTTTTCTTTTGAGTGGGCCCTAACCCACAGGTCTTTTCCCAGGATCTTACCTGACTCTTCTATTTTCCCAGAGCTATTCTAAATTCTTCTCCAAGTTTGACGTAAGAATGAGTTATCATTAGTCAAATGCTTTTCTCCAAGATCTTTCAAATTATTTTCATAGTTGGCTCAACCTCTTCGCTCTTGATTCTTCCGGTGTGCCTCAATAATTCTTGGTGGTGTTTCTCGTTGTCATTCTCATCATTTGAAGACCGAAGAAGAGTTTCTCTTTAATCTTGCTCTATTCTCTTCAAGATTCATGGTGCTAGCTTGTTGCCATCCTCTCATAATTGTTTTCGATTGTGAGAATCTTTTTCACCCATCAGGAGATATTCAAGAGTCTTCTCAGTTTGTCATCCGGAGTCCATCAATTCAGGTTTATTCATTCTCAGCCGTCAGTTATCATTCTCCTATCTTGCCGGTGCATCTATCGAATATCCTCTAATCAGTTCTTGATCTCTTTGTTCTCATGTATCTAGTTTGTCTCAAGCACCTTCGTTCATTTGCTAATTCTTACCGGTGATGCACCCCTACTTCGATCATTTTCAATTCTTACGGTGGTTCTTTCAAGATCCCTCTTCCTTGTTCATCATATCAATTCATTTGTTGTTCCAATCCTACCGGTGGTTCGTTGAAGACCTTCTCAAGTTGTGATATATCTCTTTTAATCCTTTCTACGAGAATAAGTAGTATGCCAAATCCGTTGATTGTCGTCAATTTAATTGGTGAAGGATAAGCATAACATAATTCTTATTCTTGTTCACCCAAGTGATTAATTCTTTATTCCGGAGGCCCTTAAAATTCTCGGTTTCATTTGTTCCATCTTCTCTTTTTCCCGGAGTTCCAAGCTCTAATTATCACGGAGATCCATCTGAATCATTGCAAGGATTCACCTTGTGTTTTCAATTTCTCTTTCTTTTCATTCCTTTTGTTTACCGGAGTTCTTCATGGAGGTTCTACATGATGGTTCATCAAGGATTTAATTCCCTTCTCAAAGTTTTCATCGAGATTCTTTCCTAAGGAGCTCAAGCTTTCTTCATATGGTAATCCGGAGTGCAATTCTTTCTACCATATTTCGGAGGTGGTATTATGTCATTCTTGATAATTTGAGTTCATGTTCCATGATTCACATGTTGTTAAGAATGAGATATTTTAAATCCATCAATCTCTTCTTTGGAGTTATCTTGAGTTATATTTCACCTAAAGCCTTCCCTAAGGATTGTTGCCATTTATGGTGCTTGTAAATGATCCAAGTACTTCATTTATCCTCCCGGTGAAATAAGTTTCTCGTCTCCTCGTTCATATCAATCCAATTCTTCTTCCCGTGAGTGGCAGGTTGTCATCTCATAATTTGAGATGTATTTCATAAGACCATATCAAGATTATTCTTTTCGTTGTTGGTTTTCAACAACTCCATTCTAGCATTTGTTGTATCTGTGATCTCTCAACATCTTGTTTCCCTTCGTTCCGGAGTCATTGCGATGTTGCTCTTTTCAACCCATCATCTCGTTTGTCAAAGATCATGTTCTTTTCGTGCTTATCCATTTAACCAGAGTGTCGTGTCCTCTGCTCAAGTTCTTTTCATCTTATCTAGGCTTGTATCACTTTTCAACCGGAGTGTTGTTCGAATTTGGTCTTCCTTGGTCCCCTTCCTTAACCGGCGTGTTTTCAATATATATCTTCCCTTCAACCTCAAGGTTTCGCAATGCTCTTTGTCCCTAGTTTCTAACGGAGTGTTTTCGACTTTGTTCTCCTTCGTTCTATTCTTTTCTTGAATTTGTTCAACCTCTCAAGGTTCTTTGGTTTCACTCATTGGTCAAAGAAGCAACTTAGTTTTACCTCTTCTCTTCCTCTTCCATTTCTCTCCGGTGCCATTCTAGATCTCGGGACGAGATCCTCTCGTAGTGGTGGAGTGTTGTGACGCCCCGAGACCGACGTTCCAGAAGACTTCCAGCTACTCCGAGTTTCGTAGTGTGATTTGTTTTATTTGTTGCATTCATCCTTGCATCATGTGCATTGCATCATGTCATCATGCCATCATATCATTAATTTTTTTTAAACCTCAACTAAATAAATTGTATGGATTTTTTTCGATCCATTTAAATCGAGGGAAGGATGACTTCTCTTTATAACATACCCTCCCGATATTTAGGGAGCTATATTAAATATTCCACTATTTCGGAATCACCCGAAAACACACTTGCAAAATAATTTCGTTCCTTTTCTGCTTCAAGTTTGGTCTCCAAACCTTGCCCATATATTCTTTCTTGTTTTTCCGGAGCTCCACCAAAAATCCGAACATTTTTGGACCTTCCTTTTATCAAGTCCTAGTTCAAACCCATTTGAATTAAATTCAAATGAGTTTGAATTCTTATCGTTCGATCTTGGCCTTTCTATTTTTCTTGGAACGAGCATATTTTTGCGAGTCCGGGAAAATTACCCCCATGCGCAAATTCTTTCGTTAACCCTCTCTTTCTTTTTTTCTTCTCTCTAATTTGTTTTCTGCTAAAGAAAATAAGAATAAGGGGGAGAGAGGAGCAAGCCCAGTCGGCCTCCTGCAGCCCAGCTAGGCCCTTTGTTAGCCCACCAGGCCTCTGCCATTTTTTCTCTCCACTGGGCCGGCCTCCCAGGCCCAGCCGGCGCCCCACCGATCCGACCGAACCCTAGCCCCGCTAGCCCGACTCCCTCGTCCTCTCTTCTCGCCCGATCCCTCACGCCGCCATCTACCTCTCCTCGATCCCCATCTCCTTCCCCTGCTCGCGCCGCCAGAGAGGAGCGAGAGCTCCTCGCTCGATCCCCATCTCCCCTCGATCTCCTCCCTCACGCCCCTTCTTCCTCTGCCGCTGCGCCGTCGTTCTGGCCGGCGAGCCCATCTCCTCCGTCCATCCCCATCGTCCCGCTGCTGCGCCGTCTTCTTCACCTCCTGCCCGCGTCCCTCTGCTGCCTTGTCGCCGTCGAGCTGCGCCGCAGCGCCGACCTCGCCCGCGCCACCACTTCTCCACCTCTCCTGGACCTCCGCCCGCCGGCCACAGGAGCCGCTGCTGGCTGCCGTCCCGCGCTCCTCGCTCCCCTTGCCAGCCAGGAGCTCGTCCCCGAGCTCGGCCAACTCCGGCGGCCCCGGCGCCCGCGCCAAGCTTGCCGCCTCGCCATCTGGTTCCGCCTCAGCCATCCCCGAGCGCCACCGTCCGGCTCCCGTCGCCCCTTTGCAGGAGCAGCCCCATGCCCCGCCTCTGCCTTGTTCGAGCAGGGAGGAGGATGCGCCTCCGCTCGCCCTCATCGACCAGGAACGCCAAGGCCAAGACCAGCCCCGGGCAGGACCTCGTGTTCATCTACATCGCCAAGACCCTAGACCTTTTGGTGTTGCTCTGTTTTGGAACGCCAAGTACCTCGACGCCGAAGACCCGTGTACAACTACTGTTTCCTGCCTAGAACGACTACCGTCGACGTGCATTTCGCCAAGTACCGCTACCGACGAGCCCCGAAGGACTTGGTTGCGACAAGTTCCTTTCCAAACGTGAACGTCTACTTCCACGACTGCTGCAAGAACAACTACTTCCACGACGTCCCTGAACCACTACCGTCGCCCCGAAGATGTTGGATTCGTCAAGTACCTCTCCGAAAACGAACGTGTACCACTACTTCCACGACGCCCGTGAACGTCTACTTCCCTCTACGAACTCGATCCGCCCGAAACGCATGCTTCGAAGGTATAACCCGAGACGACCGCGATGAGATGCCCTTGCATGTATGAGATGCTCGTGTTTGCGTCGTGCCCGTTTGTCTTTGCACGTTCCTCCTCGTTTGCCATGCCGTCGACCCGTGGGAACCCGGTAGTCGGGAGCACCCCACCATCTTTTGCACGTTCCGCACATCCGCACATTTGCTCTTTTGCACCGGTATCTCAATGAGTTATCGGATCATCGGAATGTTGCCATGGCACCATTTCCGGAATGTTGTTGTGGCACCATTTTTGTTTCGCCGCCGTGGCACCCTTTTTGTTCCGCCATGGTGACCAAATGCTTCATAACATGCTCATGTCAACATTTTCATAAAATTGCATAAAACTTGTATATGTCATCTGCATCATGATAACAACATTTAAAATGTTTAAACTTGTTGTTGCATTAAATTGCTAAATGCATATGGGGATTTACCGGATTTGTTGTTTTTATATCCGGCCCCATTTAAATTGTTTAGATGGTATAGTTTATATTATGCTTCACCTCTTGCCATGTTTAACAACAGTTAATATTGTTGGATAGCATAACCGAGAGAGAACTAAATAATTGATGTGGTGTTTCGTCAATATGCAACTCCGTTGCATATTGAGCTCCACTTAATTTGTAAGAAAGTTTGTTGCATTTTGCCATGCCATGCCTCTTTAAACCGGACATGCATCATACTTGGTTGTGCATCATGCCATGTTTGTGCTTGTGTGTTTACTATGTTGTTTGTTTCTTTCCGGGTTGCTTCTCTCGTTAGCTTCGGTTTCGTTCCGGAGTTGTGAGGATTTGTTCGTCTACGACCATTTGTCTTCTTCTTGGATTCGTTCTTCTTCCTCGCTGGATCTCAGGCAAGATGATCATACCCTCGAAATCACCACTATCTTTGCTATGCTAGTTTGCTCGCTCTTTTGCTATGTCAATGCTACGATGCCTACCATTTGCTTGTCAGCCTCCCAAATTGCCATGTCAAACCTCTAACCCACCATGTCCTAGCAAACCGTTGATTGGCTATGTTACCGCTTTGCTCAGCCCCTCTTATAGCATTGTTAGTTGCAGGTGAAGATTGAAGTTTGTTCCTTGTTGGAACATGGAGATGTTGTTCCTTGTTGGAACATGTTTACTTGTTGGGATATCACAATATATCTTATTTAATTAATGCATCTATATACTTGGTAAAGGGTGGAAGGCTCGGCCTTATGCCTGGTGTTTTGTTCCACTCTTGCCGCCCTAGTTTCCGTCATATCGGTGTTATGTTCCTGGATTTTGCGTTCCTTACACGGTTGGGCTATAATGGGAACCCCTTGACAGTTCGCCTTAAGTAAAGCTCCTCCAGCAATGCCCAACATTGGTTTTACCATTTGCACTAACAACCTACCACCTTCCCTTGGGTTCTGCAGACTCAAGGGTCATCTTTATTCTAACCCCCCCGGGCCAGTGCTCCTCTGAGTGTTGGTCCGAACTAGAGCCCTGTGCAGCGCCCCCTCGGGGAAACTCGAGGTTTGGTTTTAGTTGTACGGATTGCTCATCTGAGTGTGCCCTGAGAAAGAGATATGTGCAGCTCCTATCGGGATTTGTCGGCACATTCGGGCGGTGTTGCTGGTTTAGTTTTACCCTGTCGAAATGTCTTGTTGTACCGGGATACCGAGTCTGATCGGAATGTCTCGGGTGGAGGTCTATTCCTTCGTTGACCGTGAGAGCTTGTCATGGGCTAAGTTGGGACACCCCTGCAGGGTATTATCTTTCGAAAGCCGTGCCCGCGGTTATGTGGCAGATGGGAATTTGTTAACGTCCGGTTGTAGAAAACCCGAAGTTGACCTTAATTAAAATACATCAACCGTGTGTGTAACCGTGATGGTCTCTTTCCGGCGGAGTTCGGGAAGTGAACACGGTTGTTGGAGTTATGCTTGACGTAGGTAGTCCAGGATCACTTCTTGATCATACCTTTATCGACCGTGCTTTGCCTTCTCTTCTCGCTCTCATTTGCGTATGTTAGCCACCATATATGCTAGTCGCTTGCTGCAGCTCCACCTCATACCTTTACCTTACCCATAAGCTTAAATAGTCTTGATCTCGCGGGTGTGAGATTGCTGAGTCCCCGTGGCTCACAGATACTTCCAAAACCAGTTTGCAGGTGCCTATGTTACCGTGCAGATGACGCAACCAAGCTCAAGGAGGAGCTCGATGAAGATCTTGCCCTTTGTGTTGTTTCGTTCTAGTTGATCAGTAGTGGAGCCCAGTTGGGGTCGATCGGGGACCTTTGTCGCATTTGGGGTTCTTCTTTTATTTTGGTTCCGTAGTCGGACCTTGATTGTATCTGGATGATGTAATGCTTTATTCATGTAATTGTGTGAAGTGGCGATTGTAAGCCAACTATGTATCTCTTTCCCTTTTGTATTACATGGGTTGTGTGAAGATTACCTCACTTGCGACATTGCTTTCAATGCGGTTATGCCTCTAAGTCGTGCTTCGACACGTGGGAGATATAGCCGCATCGAGGGCGTTATACCCTAACTGTGCACCATTGTGACAGTTCGTTGTTTCGAAGCACCACATGATGATCGGGTGTTAGATTCCAACGTTCACATACAACGGGTGTAAGACAGATTTACACATGCAAACACTTAGGTTGACTTGACGAGCCTAGCATGTACAGACATGGCCTCGGAACACAGAAGACCGAAAGGTCGAGCATGAGTCGTATAGAAGATACGATCAACATGAAGATGTTCACCGATGTTAACTAGTCCGTCTCACGTGATGATCGGACACGGCCTAGTTAACTCGGATCATGTTATACTTAGATTACTAGAGGGATGTCTATCTAAGTGGGAGTTCATTGAATAATTTGATGAACTTAATTATCATGAACTTAGTCTAAATTTTTTACAATATGTCTTGTAGATCAAATGGCCAACGTAGTCCTCAACTTCAACGCGTTCCTAGAGAAAACCAAGCTGAAAGACGATGGCAGCAACTACACGGACTGGGTCCGGAACCTGAGGATCATCCTCATAGCTGCCAAGAAAGATTATGTCCTACAAGCACCGATAGGTGACGCACCTGTTCTCCCTGCAGAACAAGACGTTATGAACGCTTGGCAAGCACGTACTGATGACTACTCCCTCGTTCAGTGCGGCATGCTTTACAGCTTAGAGCCGGGGCTCCAAAAGCGTTTTGAGAGACACGGAGCATATGAGATGTTCGAAGAGCTGAAAATGGTTTTCCAAGCTCATGCCCGGGTCGAGAGATATCAAGTCTCCGACAAGTTCTTCAGCTGTAAGATGGAGGAAAACAGTTCTGTCAGTGAGCACATACTCACTATGTGTGGGTTGCATAACCGCTTGACTCAGCTGGGAGTTAATCTCCCGGATGATGCAGTCATTGACAAAATCCTTCAGTCGCTTCCACCGAGCTACAAGAGCTTTGTGATGAACTTCAATATGCAAGGGATGGAAAAGACCATTCCTGAATTATTTGCAATGCTGAAATCAGCAGAGGTAGAAGTCAAAAAGGAACATCAAGTGTTGATGGTGAATAAAACCACTAAGTTCAAGAAGGGCAAGGGTAAGAAAGACTTCAAGAAGGACGGCAAGGGAGTTGCCGCGCCCGGCAAGCAAGCTGCCGGGAAGAAGCCGAAGAATGGACCCAAGCCCGAGACTGAGTACTTTTATTGCAAGGGAAGTGGTTACTGGAAGCGGAATTGCCCCAAATACTTAGCGGACAAGAAGGCCGGCATCACGAAAGGTATATGTGATATACATGTAATTGATGTGTACCTTACCAGTACTCGTAGTAGCTCCTGGGTATTTGATACCGGTGCGGTTGCTCATATTTGTAACTCAAAACAGGAGCTGCGGAATAAGCGGAGACTGGCGAAGGACGAGGTGACGATGCGCGTCGGGAATGGTTCCAAGGTCAATGTGATCGCCGTCGGCACGCTACCCCTACATTTACCTTCGGGATTAGTTTTAAACCTTAATAATTGTTATTTAGTGCCAGCTTTGAGCATGAACATTGTATCAGGATCTCGTTTAATTCGAGATGGCTACTCATTTAAATCCGAGAATAATGGTTGTTCTATTTATATGAGAGATATGTTTTATGGTCATGCTCCGATGGTGAATGGTTTATTCTTAATGAATCTCGAGCGTAATGCTACACATGTTCATAGTGTGAGTACCAAATAATGTAAGATTGATAATGACAGTCCCACATACTTGTGGCACTGCCGCCTTGGTCACATAGGTATCAAACGCATGAAGAAGCTCCATGCTGATGGACTTTTAGAGTCTCTTGATTACGAATCATTTGACACGTGCGAACCATGCCTCATGGGTAAAATGACCAAGACTCCGTTCTCAGGAACAATGGAGCGAGCAACCAACTTATTGGAAATCATACATACTGATGTGTGCGGTCCAATGAGTGTTGAGGCTCGCGGTGGCTATCGTTATGTTCTCACCCTCACTGATGACTTGAGTAGATATGGGTATGTCTACTTAATGAAACACAAGTCTGAGACCTTTGAAAAGTTCAAGGAATATCAGAGTGAGGTTGAGAATCAACGTGACAGGAAAATCAAGTTCCTGCGATCAGATCGTGGAGGAGAATACTTGAGTCACAAGTTTGGCACACACTTAAGAAAATGTGGAATAGTTTCACAACTCACGCCGCCTAGAACACCTCAGCGTAATGGTGTGTCCGAACGTCGTAATCGCACTCTATTAGATATGGTGCGATCTATGATGTCTCTTACCGATTTACCGCTATCTTTTTGGGGCTATGCTTTAGAGACTGCCGCATTCACTTTAAATAGGGCTTCGTCGAAATCCGTTGAGACGACACCATATGAATTATGGTTTGGGAAGAAACCTAAGCTGTCGTTTCTAAAAGTTTGGGGATGTGATGCTTATGTCAAGAAACTTCAACCTGAAAAGCTCGAACCCAAGTCGGAAAAATGCGTCTTCATAGGATACCCTAAAGAAACTATTGGGTATACCTTCTACCTCAGATCCGAAGGCAAGATCTTTGTTGCCAAGAATGGATCCTTTCTAGAGAAGGAGTTTCTCTCGAAAGAAGTGAGTGGGAGGAAAGTAGAACTTGATGAAGTATTACCTCTTGAACCGGAAAATGGCGCAACTCAGGAAAATGTTCTTGAGGTGCCTGCACCGACTAGAGAGGAAGTTAATGATGATGATCAAGATACTTCTGATCAAGCTTCTACTGAAATTCGAAGGTCCACAAGGACACGTTCCGCACCAGATTGGTACGGCAACCCTGTCTTGGAAATCATGTTGTTAGACAACGGTGAACCTTCGAACTATGAAGAAGCGATGGCGGGCCCGGATTCCGACAAATGGCTGGAAGCCATGAAATCCGAGATAGGATCCATGTATGAAAACGAAGTATGGACTTTGACTGACTTGCCCGTAGAGCGGCGAGCCATAGAAAATAAATGGATCTTTAAGAAGAAGACGGACGCGGATGGTAATGTGACCATCTATAAAGCTCGGCTTGTCGCTAAGGGTTATCGACAAGTTCAAGGGGTTGACTACAATGAGACTTTCTCACTGGTAGCGAAGCTGAAGTCCGTCCGAATCATGTTAGCAATTGCCGCATTCTATGATTATGAAATATGGCAAATGGATGTCAAAACGGCATTCCTTAATGGTTTCCTTAAGGAAGAATTGTATATGATGCAGCCGGAAGGTTTTGTCGATCCTAAGTATGCTGACAAGGTGTGCAAGCTCCAACGCTCGATTTATGGGCTGGTGCAAGCATCTCGGAGTTGGAACATTCGCTTTGATGAGATGATCAAAGCGTTTGGGTTTATGCAGACTTATGGAGAAGCCTGCGTTTACAAGAAAGTGAGTGGGAGCTCTGTAGCATTTCTCATATTATATGTAGATGACATACTTTTGATGGGAAATGATATAGAGCTTTTGGACAGCATTAAGGCCTACTTGAATAAGAGTTTTTCAATGAAGGACCTTGGAGAAGCTGCTTATATATTAGGCATCAAAATCTACAGAGATAGATCAAGACGCCTCATAGGTCTTTCACAAAGCACATACCTTGATAAGATATTCAAGAAGTTCAATATGGATCAGTCCAAGAAGGGGTTCTTGCCTGTGTTGCAAGGTGTGAAATTGAGCTCAGCTCAATGTCCGACCACGGCAGAAGATATAGAAGAGATGAGTGTCATCCCCTATGCCTCAGCCATAGGTTCTATTATGTATGCCATGCTGTGTACCAGACCTGATGTAAACCTTGCCGTAAGTTTGGTAGGAAGGTACCAAAGTAATCCCGGCAAGGAACACTGGACAGCGGTCAAGAATATCCTGAAGTACCTGAAAAGTACTAAGGAAATGTTTCTCGTTTATGGAGGTGACGAAGAGCTCTAAAAGGTTACGTCGACGCTAGCTTCGACACAGATCTGGATGACTCTAAGTCACAAACCGGATACGTGTATATTTTGAATGGTGGGGCAGTAAGCTGGTGCAGTTGCAAGCAGAGCGTCGTGGCGGGATCTACATGTGAAGCGGAGTACATGGCAGCCTCGGAGGCGGCGCATGAAGCAATTTGGATGAAGGAGTTCATCACCGACCTAGGAGTCATACCCAATGCGTTGGGGCCGATCAAGCTCTTATGTGACAACACTGGAGCTATTGCTCTTGCCAAGGAGCCCAGGTTTCACAAGAAGACAAGGCACATCAAGCATCGCTTCAACTCCATTCGTGAAAATGTTCAAGATGGAGACATAGATATTTGTAAAGTACATACGGACCTGAATGTAGCAGATCCGTTGACTAAACCTCTCCCTAGAGCAAAACATGATCAACACCAGAATTCCATGGGTGTTCGATTCATCACAATGTAACTAGATTATTGACTCTAGTGCAAGTGGGAGACTGTTGGAAATATGCCCTAGAGGCAATAATAAAAGGATTATTATTATATTTCCTTGTTCATGATAATTGTCTATTGTTCATGCTTTAATTGTATTATCCGGAAATCGTAATACATGTGTGAATACATAGACCACAATGTGTCCCTAGTGAGCCTCTAGTTGACTAGCTCGTTGATCAACAGATAGTCATGGTTTCCTGGCTATGGACATGGGGATGTCATTGATAACGGGATCACATCATTAGGAGAATGATGTGATGGACAAGACCCAATCCTAAACATAGCACAAGATCGTATAGTTCATTTGCTAGAGTTTTCCAATGTCAAGTATCTTTTCCTTAGACCATGAGATCGTGTAACTCCCGGATACCGTAGGAGTGCTTTGGGTGTACCAAAAGTCACAACGTAACTGGGTGACTATAAAGGTATACTGCGGGTATCTCCGAAAGTGTCTGTTGGGTTGACATGGATCAAGACTGGGATTTGTCACTCCGTATGACAGAGAGGTATCACTGGGCCCACTCGGTAATGCATCATCATAATGAGCTCAAAGTGACCAAGTGTCTGGTCACGGGATCATGCATTACGGTACGAGTAAAGTGACTTGCCGGTAACGAGATTGAACGAGGTATTGGGATACCGACGATCGAATCTCGAGCAAGTAACATACCGGTTGACGAAGGGAATTGTATACGGGGTTGCTTGAATCCTCGACATCGTGGTTCATCTGATGAGATCATCGAGGAGCATGTGGGAGCCAACATGGGTATCCAGATCCCGCTGTTGGTTATTGACCGGAGAGCGATCTCGGTCATTTCTACATGTCTCCCGAACCCGTAGGGTCTACACACTTAAGGTTCGGTGACGCTAGGGTTGTAGGGATATGTATATGCAGTAACCCTAATGTTGTTCGGAGTCCCGGATGAGATCCCGGACATCACGAGGAGTTCCGGAATGGTCTGGAGGTAAAGAATTATATATAGGAAGTGCTATTTCGGCCGTCGGGACAAGTTTCGGGGTCACCGGTATTGTACCGGGACCACCGGAAGGGTCTCGGGGGTCCACCGGGTGGGGCCACCTATCCGGGAGGGCCCCATGGGCTGAAGTGGGAAGGGATCCAGCCCAAAGTGGGCTGGGGCGCCACTTCCCCTAGGGCCTATGCGCCTAGGGTGGGGAAACCCTAAAGGGGGGGCGCCCCCTTGCTTGGGGGGCAAGCCCCCCACCCCTTGGCCGCCGCCCCCCTGGGAGATTGCATCTCCTAGGGCCGGCGCCCCCCCTAGGCCCCCCAATATATAGTGGGGGGGATGGAGGACCTCTTACCTTTGCCTTTGGTGCCTCCCTCTCCCTCTCCAACACATCCTCCTCCTCCTCCATAGAGCTTGGCGAAGCCCTGCCGGAGTACTGCAACTCCATCACCACCATGCCGTCGTGCTGCTGCTGGAGCCATCTTCCTCAACCTCTCCTTGCCCCTTGCTGGATCAAGAAGAAGGAGACGTCACGCTGACCGTATGTGTGTTGAACGCGGAGGTGCCGTCCGTTCGGCGCTAGGATCTCCGGTGATTTGGATCACGTCGAGTACGACTCCCTCATCCCCGTTCTTTGAACGCTTCCGCTCGCGATCTACAAAGGTATGTAGATGCATCCGATCACTCGTTGTTAGATGAACTCATAGATGGATCTTGGTGAAACCGTAGGAAAATTTTTGTTTTCTGCAACGTTCCCCAACAATGCATCCAGAGTGTGCTGGCATACGCCGTGGTGAGCTTCCCCATCATCTACCTCGGCATCCCCCTTTCCGTGTGGAAGCTGTCGTCGCATTCCCTGCTGCCCATTGTTGATAGGCTGTCCAAGAAGCTATCAACATGGCGCGCAACTCTCCTCTCCCGTGGCGAACGCCTTGCCCTAGTTCGCCATGTGTTATGTGCCATCCCCTCACATATCATGGTCGCCATCTCAAGAAGGTCAATCGCATCATCAGAGAGTTCCTCTGGCATGGCAGGAAGGACACCCAGAGTGGGCATGGCCCCGTCAACTGGCAGTGTGTCTGCCGCCCTCTCGAGCTCGGCGGCCTCGGCATCCAGGACCTATACCGCCAAGGCATTGCGCTGCATGTGCGCTGGTTGTGGCTCCAACGCACCGACCCCACCAGGCCTTGGATACATCTTCATCTCCCGAGCGACCCCGACGCCTCCGCTATATTTCGGGCTTCGACTTCTTGGGAAGTCGGCGATGGCCGGACCTACCGGTTCTGGACAGACCACTGGATCAATGGCCAGACAGTGTTTGATGTGGCTCCCTCCCTCCTACCCCTTGTCCCACGACGCCGGAAGAAACGCACGGTCGCGGAGGCGCTCCATGATCGCAGTTGGATCGCCGACCTCCGCGGCGCTCTGACCCCTGGTGCACTCGCCGACTATGTGAACCTATGGAGAATATTACAGCCGATTGCGCTATCCAGCTCCCCGACCGCTTGTGCTGGAGATGGACGGCGAATGCCAAGTACTCGGCCAAGTCTTGCTACCTGGCCTTGTACGCTGGCTCCACCACGGCCCCCTTCTGGCGCCTGACATGGAAATGCTGGGGGCCCCTGCGAGTCAAAATCTTCACTTGGCTCGCCGACCTTGACCGTTGCTGGACTGCAGCTAGACTCGCCCGGCATGGCCTGCCGCACAGCGACCGATGTGTCCTCTGCGATCAAGCCAAAGAGACCATGCAGCACATCATCATTGGCTGCTCTTTCTCGCGGCAAATCTGGTATGATGTGCTCGCCTGGGTGCGTGCCACTATCCACCCTCCGTCTGGAGACGAAGACTTCCTCACCTGGTGCTCGACGGCCATCGCTGGATCCCCCCTGGCCTTCGCAAGGGCGTTGCCACGCTGGCCACGCTTACCGCATGGTGCATTTGGAAGCACCGCAACCGCTGCGTGTTCGACGGTGTTACCCCGTCCACCTCCATGTTGTTGGCGTCTATTCAAGACGAGGCCCGGACCTGGGCTCGAGCTGGTGCTCGCGAACTAAATCTTTTGCTGGCATAGGCGTGTATGTTTGCTTTATTGTGGGCTGAGCATCCCACCCTCAAAAAGGCTCTCCTAT
>NC_041388.1:178981672-179035716 GCF_002162155.2 Triticum dicoccoides | reverse complement strand
TATTCGCGAAAAAAATTCCAGCGAGGTTGCATTTATCTTCCGGGTACTTTTAGCCTCAATAGGGTTGACACAGGAGATATTGAAGTCGAAAAATATTGTGTAGTTTTCTGTTACAACGGTTGGTTGGTGTAGGATCGACTACTCAGGAACAAGGCATTCAATCAGATTTCCCTAGAAACCATCAAGATTTTTGCGTGCCCACCGACTAGAGAGGCGCACTTTAGGGCAGTGGGGGATCCTTAGTGCAAGCGAACTGCATCTGATTTTAGAACAGAATTCTGGAAGAGGGCCAAGGGTTTTTAGTGATGGCATAACCAATATCTCTCATGTATCTCTTGATCAGGTGCATGCATGAGTGGAAATTCTCGATACTTATGACTTATACAACAAGCTTGATCTGGTAAAAGGCATGTCAGGCAAGATTGGGAAGATGATACAGGTGGATATGAATCCTGGTAGCAAGTTTGTACGTGTCAGGTGATGCTTGATGTCACAAAAGAACTGGCTGATGTCACAAAAGAACTGGCTCGTTTTGTCGGGATACAACCAAAAGGGGAAGACCAATTGGTCTTTTGGGTTAAATATAAGGAAGTGTCGTGATGATGTGAGGTCTGTGGTTTTAAAGGCATTCCTACACATAACGTGAACACACGACGAGCATTTTCCATTTTGGAGATGGATGTTGGATGATACAACTTGAAACAGGTCGCAACCGTGGAAAGATGACAACCGCCAGGGTCCTAGGCATGGAGATTGACGAGGTGGGTGTGCCAATGCAAGTGGAAGAGGTAGAGGGATTGGTCATGGCCGCGACTACGTCCCTCACAAGCAGGGAAAAATGCAGCTCTGAAGAGAATCCGGTGACGCAACCCTGGATAATCCTAGCAAATATTTTGTGGAAGAAAAATACAAGATAAGTAGCCCATCTAAGTTGCTTTGAGTGAAAAAATGATGGGACTATGTGGAATTTGAATATGGTCAAGAGCTTGGACATGACGGGTGTTTTAGCGTCCAAGAGCTTGGACATGACGGGTGTTTTAGCGTCCAAGAGCTTGGACATGACGTGTGTTTTAGCGTCCAAGGAGACTCCTCCCCTGGCCCGCCGCTGCCACAACCCGCAAAGCGACTAGGACCCTGACCTTGGTGTCCCCCGTGTCTGTGTGGGGTGCCGACACTAGGAGCCCATCCTTGCCATAATCCATGGGACTTCCCACCCCTGGCAGCATCAGCACCTCCCGTGCAGAGAAATTTTTGATGCGCACTAGGAGGTCCTCCGCGTACACCGTTGGCACACTCCTAGCATCGTGATGTGTTGAGAAGTGAAGGGTACATTCTGTTTCTAAGTTGGTTGCGACATAGCAGGAGGAAGTGTGGGTTTGGTATAACAATAATGATGTGCCTACAGATGATTTGATACATGTACGTGGCGTGAAGTTGTGGCTCGGTGAAGGAATTTGAGGACCAATCGTTTCAATCTATACCGACCTCGTGGTGCCATGATGGCATCCGTAAGTGCAGTGCATAGAAACTATCCCTAATTGTATCATTATTGATGTTATAGCAAGAGGAAAAGAAAAAGGAAGAAGAGGTCAAGTTGTTCATGGGGAGACGACTGGCTGAGCCCGGGAGAAGCATTAGGGCCGTTCTGTCTGGGCCTTAGCTTTCAAGTTTTTGCTACACAAAGCGAGTCCCTCCACCTCAGCTTTTCATTTTTTTTGTGACACGAGGGGTGAGAAGGGTGAGCAAGACAGGTAGCTTCATTTCCTTCGCATGCTCTATTGGTTACACTACTATCGCGTGGAAGGATGTACAATTGACTTTTGTCTACTCATATTTGCTAGAAAAGCTATTCACATTTTTTATGTTTATTTGAATATTAGATATTGAGATCCTGAAAACAAACACACGGCACGCGCACACACAACTAGAACTTTAATATATATCTTGCATGACGGTAGTGTGTCAACGAGATGTGTTGGTTGTCCTAGTTAATTTATAATTCATCACATTGCTCTCGATTTTCATTCGTGCTTGGAGCTTTGGTCTGCAGCTACACAATATCAGAAAGCATGTCTTAGGCTAAAGATAAAGTTGAAACTTAGAGGTGATCAAATCACATGCTTTGGGTTGTAAGAGTGTAAACTTATTATTAGACTAGATTTTGCGTTTGTATTTGTAGCTTTCACGAGACGCAGCCTGAAGTTTAAATATTTTGCTATAAATATTTGTCTTCAGTAGAATATTTTTTTCCTTTGGCTTCGGGACCAGTGTATGAAGGTTGAGAGGGTTATTTCTCAGAAAAAATATAATTTTATTCTTCTGTTTCGCCATAGTTCATGTTTACTTAGTTTTGAGAGGCACTTAGCTTAAATTTCCTTTCAACCGACCGATCATCAATAAAGGAGATCAAAAGAATCATTTTACCAAGAGGGTGTCAAGAATGAAAATTAGGTGATGGCGTTTAAGGAGAAACAACGATTGCATGAGAATCAGTTTGTGGCTATATGAATGAAGACACAATGCCATAATGTTCGACACATAATTCTTAATTAGAACATTTTTTTGATCATCTTGTTTTATTTTCATTTCGTGGCACACAATTTTCCAATATTCACCACGGGCATCCATCAGTAGTTTTTAGTAAAAAGGCACACAAATTTCAGCACGGATACGGATTGCAGACATACATCAAGAACAGAATCAGCAGGATTATCACCATGAGTTTCTTCAACAGAACAACACAAAGTTTTAGACACTGGCCCCAAAGCTATGCCTACTGTAACACACACTCCAGTTACAAAAGCCCTACATGCAATTAGGGTGCTCTAAGGTCTCTACAAAATTCTCTTGGGATCTTTCTCACCTTGATAGCCACTTCAACTGGCACCCCAGCCAGCAAAGAAGCAACCAACCTATCTAAATCCGGAAAAGGTACAGCCAACCATAAGCGTGGGAAACCTTCCATTCCCTCGTTGTATACATCAACATCTACCACATGCCTTTTCAACTGTGCAAAAGGGACTTCTCAACACAAAAGGGTTTGGTATCAACAGTGTTAGGTTTCTGAGTGGAGAGGGTAGTATGGACTGTCAGGAGGATAAACGGAGTGCTATCTCGTGGAGGAGCAATCTCTTCTGAGCAGCGTCAATAACACCATTGCACTCAGCGTTCACGAGGACGTCACTCATGACTGCCGCAGCATGCCCAGTGAGCTCTTCAGATGGCCTCCTCAACATGAACATCTGTGCAGCAGCAAGGCAGCGTCAGAAACGATTTCACTATGTACTTGCACTTGTTATATAATAAACTTCTATCTGAATGCCAGATGAGTGTATTGAAATAGTTATTAAGTTTGTCAGTCAGCTGTGTGGACTGTGTTTTATTATTTGACTGATGAACATAAGATGACTTAATTTAAGATTCCACCACACAATTTTAGTTCAGAAACACACTAATTTAATTCACAACTCACAATTTCTACAAGTCTGTAGGGAAAGCTCACATTACTTCACAAACTACAGTTAGATTAAACTTCTGGCCTGTTCTGATCTCATCTAGCTTCTAACTCCACCAAATCTGCAGTACAAAATGCCCCGAACGGTTGGGCTCCGAGAAGCTGACTTCTCGGAGCTGAGCCAGAGCGTAGTGCAACAAACTGAAGCTCGGTCGGCCCAGCTCCACCAAAACCAAAATCTGGAGTTCGCTCAAATTACACCTGCAGTGCCACCGCCAAGTATAACGTTTCGTTCATGACCACCAAACATAACGATTCGCTCGTTCCCGACCACCAAACATAGCGATTCGCTCCCTGTTTCCACGAGCTGGTTCCAGCTGGCCCATTATGGTGCTAAGACAAGCCACCGAGGCTTTTTTTTTTGAAAAGGAGGTTAAACCCCTGGCCTCTGCATTAATCGATGCATGCAGCCATCTTTATTAATTCGAAGCTAGCGAAGCTGGAGAACGGAATCCCTTCCCTGCATGGAGTTCGAACCTGCCCTGAGAAGCTGAATTCGGGGAGTTTGGAGAGTTGGGAGGAGATCAGAACAGGCCCTTCATGTGGAAAAAAGTATATCTCAAAGCATACGTATGTGTGTGTGTGTGTGAATTCTATCATACATATCTAATGCACATGACGAAGTAAAGTACCTGTCCACGGTGAGATATCTCAAGGCACCCAGGTGGCTGAATCCATGGTTCACCATCAACCTGAACAGGGAATGAACTGTGCAGGTGAAATCTTATGACTCTTCCTTGGGCTAGTCGGTGTGCTCTCGATAGTCCTACCTATCAACCACAAGAAAACAATTATATATGAGTTAACGCTAACATTATTGTTGAAAGGCTGATAGCATTATATAGAAGCGATAACAAGAGATGTTCTGGAAAATGGAAATAGAGAATAAGTTAACATGTTCAATATACAGAGTATGTTTACCTGCAGTTTGCCTAGATGCCATGTCCCAGATATACAGACCACCTCCAGCATTTTGTCATGCATTGATTGTGAACTGAAATCATCATCATAATCATTGTCGTTTTGCCAAAGATCAACACCACCCATGTAGCTAGCGATATTCAGAATGATCACACCTTCTGCATCCTGATAAGCATAGCAGATAAGAAGATCCACCAAAGATAAATCAGAAAGTGAAGATACATGAAAGATATAGAGAAGGTTACCTCTGGAATTTCAATGTTCTTTCCATCAACTTCAAGGCTAACATGAAATGGTAAATCAGAACATGACCTATCCATCATATCCTTAGCGCCTTCTCTAGCATATATCAGCTTGTTCACAAACTGCACCATGGAAATAGTTCCATTAACACTTTTTCTGACATAAAGAATACTAGAACACATAGCATATCAAATGTTTAGCATTGTCTGAAATGGAGAAATTATTCAGGAATTTCACAAGAAACTGTTCTTGTGTGGGAATATGATAAATTCATGTGTCCCAAATGGGGGGATAAATTCTGCAGTAAGATAGATTTAAGCTGCGAAAGGAGGAAAAAAAAAGGAATATCCCTACCTGACTGCTAAATTTATCTGGCCTTTCCTCCCTAGTTGTGTGGAAATCATATGCAACCTTGGCATCACATCCAATACCTACAAGTCAATAGAAACTAAATCAATTCAGCAACATCTAGATGAGTGAGATATGCAATGCATCAAATGTTGACTAAGATGGTGGAAGTTGAAGGATAGTCTACCTAGATAATTAGTCATAAATTTCACTTGCTTGATGCATTGACCTTGTGGCCCATTCTTCTCTTTGATGGTTACATTCCAGCGATCAAGAACCATAACTGCTGCGTGATCAACGTCATTTAAAAGTGCACATATTCCCCCTTGTCCTTCAACAGAAGACAAACCTCCACCCCAGCGGGTAACACGCGATAGGTCATTTCCTGTTCCTAGTGGAAGAATGGCAACCGGGGGAGGGGATTCATAGTTCTGTTTCTCTATGGCATCAAGAACCCATGCCACAGTTCCATCCCCACCACAAACAAGAATTCTGAAGTGTTTTACGTTCTGGAATAGTTGCAATCCAACTTCAGGACCCTGAGAAGCGCTAAGCTCAAATATCTGAAATAAGAATTCAACTGTCAGATCAAGGTTAGAGCATCAAATCTGTTACTCCCTCCATTGCAAAATATAAGGTGTAGTCCATTTGGGACTGAAAGAACAAGGTCACATTACCTGTATGGGATTCAGCAGCATGTTCATTCTTCTTCTAAGAGAAGACCCGTTACGGCCACCACTCTTGCCGTTGATGAAAACAAGCAGCGGCCTCGAATCTTGTGGCAAATCTACAAGCTCATACTTCTTTTCCTCTCCATTAGTAATGTCAGATCCACATGTTTGCTTGAGAGTGTTTCCAGAGAACTTGGGGTTTGCCAGAGTATACTTTCCATTCAGGTTCTGCAGTCTAGCAAATCCTTCAAGAACGGAGTCGAGAATTGAACTGTCTGTGGAAATCGCAGTTGTCTTAATGCCAGACTGATTGTTCATGCGTTTCTTGCTGCGTGGCCTTCTAATCCGACCCCTAACTGAAGAAGTGACAAACCCTTCTTTGATTGAGTTGAACGCTCCACTGGTTGCCGGACCTTGGCCAACTTGTTTCACCGATAGAGGTGGAACAATAAGTCTACTGAGCAGGCCAAGATCACAAGTGTTCCCCGTCTCCTTCAACAGCTTTGCATGACAATCAACATGGATCTGCCTCTGGCACCACAGACAGCGCCATATAGGAGAGACGCCAAGGAATGGCACACCACAGGGCTCATCGCAGTAATAACAGAAGGTTGTTATCGCCGGGTTATCGTCCATCTCCACCCACCTCTCCGACCAGTGATGCAGCAAAGTGGAAGCACCAGCCTGCGTGACACACTTGCAGTCCTTGTCAGCGCCCTGCGAGCAGTACCAATGAGCCGCCACTCCGCACACAGAGCACCGGTAAACAACATCAGCGTCAAGGGCCCTCAAGCCTACACCCTGAGGCAAGGCCAGCGACGACAGGCACACACAGCACGTCGAAGGTTGGCCACCACGGAAGCAGTCCTCGGTCCAGGTATGGCTTGAGCAGGGGCACCGTAGCACCTTCGACGCTGCCTTCTTCTCCCTGGCGGCCGCCTTGAGCCAGTAGAGCGACGCCTCCCTCTGCAGCCTGAGGAGACCGTAGATGAGCGCCGCCAGGCCAAAGGAACCGGCAGTGATGAGCCACCCGAAGAATTCAACCCCAGAAGGGTCAACCCAGCGGGTCATGTTTATCAGCAGTGATCCCACCAGGTCCATGACAGTTGGCCAGGTTTGATGGCCTCAAAAGGCAGAACCTGCAGCAGAAAGAAGCGAATCACCAACAAAATCTGCTCCTAATGCAAGAATCTTGCTGGAATACACAAAAAGATAACCATCTTAAGGTTGAAAATTTGAAATGTGGCGCTACTGTATCTTACACAATAATTTTCGGATATCAGTATATGATTCTGATGGGGTTTTTTCGCTCCTGTTTTATACTAGTCCCTCCGTAAAAGTAATATATAAGGGGAGAAAAATCACAGCATATAGGAAAATTCTCGTTCGAATTGTGGTCTCCTCTCTGGCGCGCTCGCTAATTGATCACCTTGGATTCACCATTAATTTCCCAACGTGTTGGGCGGACGGCAAGGAACCAAATCGGGGCCAGAACGTAACCGGGTCAAACGAGACAAGGAAACCGGAGCACAGCACAAAGTGGATCGGAGCCGCCAGATCCCGCATTCGGCGTCCCGGAACTCCAAACCCGGCGAATCGTGCACTACAGCACAACAGTAACGCGGCCCTGGGAAGAACTCGGTAGGATCACGGGGCACCAGCAGGAGCACGCACCTGGTGGTGGGTGGGTGGAGATTGGATCGAGCAAACCCTAGCTCGCTCGCTTCGGACCACCTGGCTCGCGGCTCCCCTAGGTCTCGTCTCGTCTCGTCGTCGTGTGCTGGCTGGCCGAGGGGGAGGGGCAGCGGGAGGGGGTACGAGAGTCGAGAGACGAGGACGACTCGGCGTGGTCGCGGTGGCGTGCCGGCTCGTTTAAGGCCTAACTCCACGGCGCGACCTTAGTTCGTGCGCCTCCGTTTGAGTTAAAACGGACGAATAACACGTCCCAACCCGCGACCTCAAACAGATAAATGTCTAAATTTCGTCCGTTTTAAATCCATTCCCGGTCTAAATTTGCGCTTGGTTTTGGGTGAAAGGATGCGCCCGGACGGTCTCGACGCACGCCCTTGTCCTCCCGTGGCCTGTCTGTCGGGGATACTAGCAGTCCCTCCGTTCCCAACGCTTCCACTCTCTCTCCCGCCCCGCCCCGCCGTCGGCGCCGCCGCTATTCTTCGGCCGCCTCCTCACCGCGCAGCCCCCGGCCGTCCCTACCAAACCACGTCTCGACATGACCGCCACCACGCCCTCGCTTTCGCCGTAGTTTTGGTCGTCGATCGAAGAAGGTTTGGTCGTTGTCGTCTTTGCCGGTGGCAGAGGGGACACGACCGCCGGTGACGTACCACGGCGGTCTCGGCAGCTTCCGACGAGAGCTCCAGAGCAGCCAGTAGCCGGCTGACAACCACCCCTATTGCGTTGAGGTGATCATCGCGACCTCTTCGCCACCACGACCGCAAGGTGATGTGGCTATCAGTGACAGTAGTCACCATGGGAGAATGATGAACACATTTAAAGCGGTCAACAATGAGCAAATTATTTATTTTGGAAAATTTCCTGTTTAACTTGTTGCACCGGACGAAGTCAAGCCCATCTTCAGAATTCCTTGTGCTACACGATTATGGTAGGAACGGTACTTGTCAATTTGATCTGGGTCTGTAGCATGCAAAAGCACGTCCAAGTCTTTTGGTCTGGTTCCTAGTAGTTACATAGTCCTTTCTGAGTCCAAGTTAATTGGTAGATGATCAACATGGCCGCGTGATTAATTAGGTAGTTGCTTGTTTAGTTTGGATAGGAGAGTCCGTTTCAGATTTTTGCTGGGATTGAGTCGGTTGAGAACCGGTGCCTGCGTGCACCATATAAATAAAGGCTATGGCCGTGTAATAGGGCAGATTTTGTTTTTAGTCGTGAGTTGAATAAAGCTATAGAAAACGTCTCATGTCGGGGGACACCAAATATCTTCGTTGCTAATCCGTGGGGATTTTGTTGCTGTTGTGCATGGAGTCGAACTAATCTAGTCGACGCTAGTTTTTGATCTTACGGTCTTGCATCTTTGCTCGATCGGAATTTCTTGTGCTGCTGCCAGTATCGTGAAAGATCGGGCCGACGAACGACTCGCATCTAGTCGGGGCCTATCAAGTGGTATCAGAGCTAAGGTTGTTCACGGTACTGTGTTGATTGAGATGTCAACCTCGGTCAACAAGTGTGATGAGGTTGCTGCTGATTCTGAGGAAATAATACGTCCAGTGTATGCGGATAATATTCCGCAAAATATTCGGGATGATTTGACCACACATGCAACTACATCAAGCAATGTCATGATGCACTCGGCAAAAGGATAGATGTCCTGATCACTTGGTTCGATGGTTTGGCAGACATCATCAATATACCGACAACGAATTCTGCACCACCACAGACTGCTCCGGCTGCTCCACTGCGTTATGCACCACCGGCTTGCGACGGACATGCTGGCGTGCATGATCATCATTTGGGGTACGCTCCACGGCCACGACACTATGAGCCTCGTCCTGAAACTTCTGTTCATGGTGGAGTGCATGACCGAGTTGATCAAGCTGTGCGTGTGCCTTTGGATGATGGAGTTGGGTGCATAAAAATTTCTATTCCTTCATTCTCCGGCAAGTGCGAACCAGAAATTTATTTGGAGTGGGAGATGCGCGTTGATCAAATTTTTGATGCTCATCATTATAGCGAAGAGAAGAAAGTTCAACTTGCTGGAATTGAGTTCACCGGTTACGCGCTAATTTGGTGGAATCAAATTTGTCGTTCAAGACATCGCCCGACGCCTTGGCAAGGGATGAAAGAATTCATGAGGTGACATTTTGTTCCTGAGCACTATAAAAGAGATATGTACAACAACTTGCAGCGGCTCTCTCAAGGTAATATGAGGGTTGATGAATATTACAAGGAGATGGAATTGCTCATGATACGTACAGGGACAACGGAGGATCCAGAGGCGACCATGGCACGTTTCTTTAACGGGCTAAATATCGAGGTGCATGATCGTGTTGAGATGGTGGTCTACTACAACATACAAGATCTTGTGCACCAAGCCATGCGTGCGGAACAACAGATTAAGCGACGCCAAGTCAACACAGTTCCCAGTACCACTTTGAACACATGATGACGCTCGCAGCATCAGAGCGAGGATATCGGTCCTAGCTCCAGGACGGCAACATCAAATCGCCCTCATGGTTCCGTGCAAAAGAATGCTTCAAAATCAGGACCATTGAGAGTTGATTCTAGTGCACAGTCGACCAATCGTTCCAGTGACATAGAGTGTTTCAAGTGTGGAGGAAGGGGACATATGAAGCGTGAATGTCCTAATGAGAAGAGAGTATTGCTCACAAAAGATGGCTATGCATGCGCGAGTGATGAAGAGGCAGTTTCTAACACTTCTAGTGAAAAATTTGAAGATGCTGAGAAGGTGGTGACTGCTAGTTTTGAAGCGGCTGAATCATATCCGTCCTTAATGGTGCAGCGTGTGCAAGAGGATCGCATGGAGGATAAGGGGCAGCGTTGGAATATTTTTCAGACTCAGTGCAAGATCAACAACACCAATTGTAAGTTGACCATAGATGGAGGAAGCTACACCAATGCAGTCAGTAAGGGATTGGTGGAAGCTTTGGGGTTACCTGCATGGAAGCACCCTCAACCACACTGCGTCGAGTGGTTATATCAGTCGGGCAGACTAAAAATTACTCACAAGGTGCATCTTAATTTTTCGGTTGGTGACTATATCGACACTGTGATTTTGTGATGTTTTACCGATGGATGCATGTCACTTGTTGCTGGGGAGACCTTGGCAATATGATCATCACGCCACACATGATGGAAGGTCGAACACTTATTCTTTTCGGCATGCCAGAAGACGATGTGTGCAACAGCCCATGTTTGCTAGTGATATTAAGGAGGATACTATTCTGTCAGTAAAGAAGAATAAGGAGATCCCAAAGCCTACCACGAAACCGAGGACGGCTTCGTTTCAAGAGGGAGGGAATGATGTAGCTATCAGTGACGGTAGTCACCATGGGAGAATGATGAACACATTTAAAGCGGTCAACAATGAGAAGATTATTTATTTTGGAAAATTTCCTGTTCAACTGGTTGCACCGGACGAAGTCAAGCCCACCTTCAGAACTCCTTGTGCTACACGATTATGGTAGGAACAATACTTGTCAATTTGATCTGGGTCCGTAGCATGCAAAAGCACGTCCAAGTCTTTTGTTCTTGTTCCTAGTAGTTACGTAGTCCTTTCTGAGTCCAAGTTAATTGGTAGGTGATCAACGTGGACGCGTGATTAATTAGGTAGTTGCTTGTTTAGTTTGGATAGGAGAGTCCGTTTCAGATTTTGCTGGGATTGAGTCAGTTGAGAACCGGTGCCTGCGCGCACCATATAAATAAAGGCTATGGCCGTGTAATAGGGCAGATTTTGTTTTTAGTCATGAGTTGAATAAAGCTATAGAAAACGTCCCATGTCGGGGGACACCAAATATCTTCGTTGCTAATCCGTGGGGATTTTGTTGCTGCTGTGCGTGGAGTCGAACTAATCTACTCGACGCTAGTTTTTGATCTTACGGTCTTGCATCTTTGCTCGATCGGAATTTCTTGTGCTGCTGCCAGTATCTTGAAAGATCGGGCCGACGAACGACTCGCATCTAGTCAGGGCCTATCACAAAGTGTTCGACATTTTGCCCACAAAGGTATGGACAGTGGAGACGAGTTTTTTTCCATCACTTCCTTTGTTCATCGGACGATTCGTCGTCGGATGATGAAAATCTTGTGGTGGCTGCACTAGTCGTTCACGACCACATTCAACGGCAGCTTCCTCGGTACAGGGGGTCAGTCCCTGGCCGTTCTCCCAACCTGAACCGCAACAGGGAGAGAGGCCATGCCCTACTCTATGCCGATTATTTTGCGAACACTCCGCTTTTCAAGACGGATAAATTTCGTCGCCGTTTTCGTATGGCAAGGCATGTGTTCAATCGTATCTGAGAGGGTGTGGTTGCTCATGACCCATACTTCGAGTGCAAGACGGATGCCCTTGGCAAGCTTGGATTCTCCTCTTACCAGAAATGCACCGCGGCCATCCGCATGCTTGCATATGGTATTCCAGACGATCTGGTGGATGAGTATGTGCGTATGAGTGAGACAACATGTATAATGTCAATGTACAAGTTTTGCCAGGCTGTGATCGAGGTGTTTGGCCCAGAGTACTTGAGGCAGCCAACTGCTGCTGATACTGAGAGATTATTGGCGACCAATGCAGCTAGAGGCTTTCCATGCATGCTTGGCAGCATAGATTATATGCACTAGGAGTGGAAGAACTGTCCATTTGCTTGGTAGGGCCAGTACAAGGGGCATGTCAACGGGTGCACTGTCATATTAGAAGCGGTGGCATCGCAGGATCTTTGGATATGGCATTCTTTCTTTGGCATGGCAGGTTCTCACAATGATATCAACGTGCTGCAGCGTTCTCCAGTCTTCGCGAGGCTTGCAGAAGGCCACTTCCCACCTGTCAACTTTGAGATCAACGGCCACCAGTACAACAAGGGATACTATCTAGCTGATGGTATATATCCTCAGTGGTCAACTTTTGTGAAGACAATCTCGAAACCCCAAGGTGAGAAGAGAAAGAGATTTGCCCAAATGCAAGAGAGTGTTAGAAAGGATGTGGAACATGCTTTTGGTGTGCTTCAATCCGGTGGGGTATCGTTCGAAACCCTGCACTGTCATGGGATGAAAGGAAGCTTTGGGAGGTGATGACTGCTTGTGTGATCATGCACAACATGATCGTCGAGGACGAGCGTGATGAGAGTATCTTCGACCAAGGATTTGATTATCAAGGTGAAAATATTGAGCCCCTGCACCAAGACCCGACCACATTTGAATAGTTTGTCCAATTCCACCGTGAGATGCATGATTGGCACACTCATTTGAATCTTCAAAATTACTTGGTTGAGCACGTGTGGGATCACATTGGCAACCAATAGATGTATTGGTTCATTTTATGTTCAGTCAAGACAATTTCGATTTGGTTGTAAAAATATTTTATTAAAGACAATTTCAATTGGGTTGTAAAACTATTTTAATTTTCAAACAAATATTTGAACGTGCAAACTAGTTTTGATGAAAATATGAGCATTTTTGGCCCTGACGGACAGGATGGGGCAAACGGATGCGGCCGCGCGCTGGGCGCACGGCCACCGCATCCCCGAACACGACCCCATTGCCATATCCAAACGGACAGAATCCGAACAAAACGGACGTCCGTTTGGGGTCACGCGGTGAAGTTGGCCTAAAAAGGAGCAGAGGCAGGGGTCGAGGGAATCGGCGGAACCCTGCGAATGTGATGATCGGTCGATGGGGTGCCCCCTGTCCTGGGGAACTGGAGCTCATGCCGTACGCTACCTTTTATTACTACTCATAAATTCGTTTTTGTTTTTCTCTCACCCAAAATACCATGAAAGTCATACCTTTGGTGAAACTTTTTATGCCAGTACAACATAAGGTCAAGTTTGTTTCCAAAACAAATTCAAACTTTTTTCTTTTTTCTTTTCCACAGTTACTTAATTATTTGGTCATATCAGGTATATATATATATTACTAAAGAGGTCATTGATTCTTATATAGATCGTGATTGATTAAGATAATACATAGTCTCATCTCGCTCTCTCACAACAAATCTACTCAATTTATATACAATTTTGTGTTTCTTGAGTGTCAGGAAGGCATCTAGGAGATCATGTAGCGACCCGATCGCAATGGATCGAAGTCTCCGTGCTTAAGTGTCATCCTTGGATCGGTATGCTGACACACATAGTACTCGAGGAATTATAACAGAGTTCAATCACACACTTATGACATCGAGGTCCTCATAAAGAGTGATTATTACAATAATATGGCTGAAGGCCATCTAATAAAATAACTGCAGAAGCTTCGAAGGTAAATGAGTCCATCCAACTTTACGGCAAAACTGAGTGCAAGACAACGACCTATCGCACCTTAATCCTCGTCTGAAAATTCTACAACATGAGACGTTGGAGCTGTGTAGGTCAACACATGGAATATGCTGGCAATATCACACTATAGAGCAATGATGAATAATAGCTATCACAACATACAAATTTGGCTGGTGGAGGCTCTAAGTTTAACATTTGCATAAAACAAATTTTTCCCTACAACAAAGGAATATAGTTTATTTACTACCAAGTTTATGCCATTATTGAGAAGGTATCCCCAACTCAATCCCAAAATTTACCAAGTAACAATAATAAAAATAACCCAACAAATTCATTAAATAAACTGATGAGATCAACCAATAACTCAAATACCAGATACTCAAAATTGTCCATAACCGGGGACACGACTAATCATGATTAGTTTGTACACTCTACAGAGGTTTGCGCACTTTTCTCCACAAGACTCGACCGCATCCATGATCGGAAGATTGAGACATAGCCTTCCTGAAGAGGTCCCTACAGTTCCCCTACATCTGCTAGTCCATCATGAAAACGTTTCCCACAACTTACTTAACTATGGCCCTGTTTGGATACTCTAACTCCGTTAGAGGTTGGAGTTAGATTCTAACCCTGAACTAACCCTGAACTAACTCTAGCCAAAGAGGTGTTTGGATGGCAAGGTTAGATAGAGCGCAGATACGGCGAGGCGTCTTCACGGGCGGTGCAAGAAGGAGGGTGGGAGAGGACGAGAAGCTTCGAGGGAGTGAGGAGGGATCTGCCGCGGGGAGAGCGAGAGAAAAAGATGTTTTTTAGTGGTCCAAAAAAAACTAACCCAAATAAGCACCTCTTGGGTGGGTTAGATTTTTTGGATGGGTTAGATGCATCTAACCCAAACTAACCCTCTTGTTTGGATATTTTTGGGTTAGTTGAGTCCAAACTAACCCAGACTAACTCTAACCCATAGAACCAAACATGGCCTATGCCAGAGCCCATAATGGCTTGTGGTTGCACACGGAAATTTCTGAGCATGAATAATCTTATGATCCCTTTGAGCCTGGGTGGCATTCCATAGGATGATCACACGGGTACCCCGGGATCTCCTAGGACAACACTGGATTCCCAAGGTGCTCACAACCAATCCACCCACATGTGTATTAAAGTAGCCACCTTAAGTTTTCCTTAGTTATTATCTCTCACAACTTGCATGATTCTCACATACCAATCCCCGTCTACGAGCATGGCTAAGCAATATGAGCATAACGTATATTCCCGGGGTGATAAAAGGTATTAGGTTCCTACCTCATCAACTACATAGCAATAACCACATGTTCCCAATCCTACTCATGCAATGTTTGAGGGTGTAACTAATGCATAAAAACTGGGTAATAAAGGATATGATCAAAGGGTAACTTGCCTTGATGACGACCGGTAAACCCTAGAGATTCATAGTAGCAAGCTTTGCACTCCGGAAAATCTATCGTAGACAAACAATAGCATACATAAGCACTCAAGCATTCAATATGAAAATAAAACCGAAGAAAAAGATCTTTAATAGAAAGTTTAGGTCAAGAACTTCGATTTGCAAAAAGAATCAACCAAATCAGAGTTACGAAACTCAAATTATGACCAAAAGAAGTTCAAATTCAAATCTGTTTGAAACCAAATTTTAAACTTTCAAAAACATGTTTAAGTTGGTTATATGGATAGAGGGGATCATAACGAAGAATTTGGCTTTGGTTTCATTGGATTTGGATAAACGAGCAAAAAATTGTGATCGTTTGAAGAACAGGGACTAATTTGTGAAGAAAATAATTACAGATGGGTCCCTGGCCAAAAGTAAACAGAAGAAGAAAAATCTAACAGACGGACGTCCGCTACAGAACCTAATCTAACGAATTTGTTCGCTATAGATTCTAAATGAACGAGATAAATAAAACAGACCGGGTTTTTTTTTAAGAAAAACCAAAGAAAAACAAAACAACCGGGACGGCTTCACGGTTTTACCGGCGGTTCTCGACGGTTTTTCATCGAAGGCGGCGAACTCCGGCGACGGCGGCTTCGAGCGGCAGCTGCGGTGGTGGCGGGGCAGTGGCGGGGCAGTGGCGGCTAGCGGTGTTGGGGCTTTGGGAGGCGGCGGGGCGGCTGACGAGGGGAGGAGGGGTCGGGGTCCCGCCTTATAAAGGCCAGGGGGCGCATGAAGTAAATATGCCCTAGAGGCAATAATAAAGTTTTTATTTATATTTCCTTATATCATGATAAATATTTATTATTCATGCTAGAATTGTATTAACCGAAAACTTAGTACATGTGTGAATACATAGACAAACAGAGTGTCACTAGTTTGCCTCGACATGACTAGCTTGTTGAGTCAATGATGGTTATGTTTCCTAACCATAGACATGAGTTGTCATTTGATTAACGGGATCACATCATTAGAGAATGATGTGATTGACTTGACCCATCTGTTAGCTTGGCACGATGATCGTTTAGTTTGTTGCTATTGCTTTCTCCATAACTTATACATGTTCCTATGACTATGAGATCATGCAACTCCCGAATACCGGAGGAACACTTTGTGTGCTACCAAACGTCACAACGTAACTGGGTGATTATAAAGGTGTTCTACAGGTGTCTCCGATGGTGTTTGTTGAGTTGGCATAGATCGAGATTAGGATTTGTCACTCCGATTGTCGGAGAGGTATCTTTGGGCCCTCTCGGCAATGTACATCACTATAAGCCTTGCAAGCAATGTAGCTAATAAGTTAGTTACGGGATGTAGCATTATGGAATGAGTAAATAGACTTGCCAGTAACGAGATTGAACTAGGTATTGAGATACCGGCAATCGAATCTTGGGCAAGTAACATACCGATGACAAAGGAACAACATATATCATTATGCGGTTTGACCGATAAAGATCTTCGTAGAATATGTAGGAACCAATATGAGCATCCAGGTTCCGCTATTGGTTATTGACCGGAGACATGTCTCGGTCATGTCTACATAGTTCTCGAACCCGTAGGGTCCGCACGCTTAACGTTCGGTGATGATCGGTATTATGAGTTTATGTGTTTTGATGAACCGAAGGTTGTTCGGAGTCCTGGATGTGATCACGGGCATGACGAGGAGTCTTGAAATGGTTGATACATAAAGATCGATATATTGGATGACTATATTCGGACGTCGGAATGGTTCCGGGTGAGTTCGGGCATATACCGGAGCACCGGGAGGTAACCGGAACCCCCCGGGAGGTATATGGGCCTTATTGGGCCATAGTGGGAGAGAAGAGAGGGAGGCCTAGGAGGGGGCGCCCCCCCAAGCCCATTCCGAATTGGGTGGGGGGTCGGCCCCCCTTTCCTTTTCCCTCTCCCCCCTTCCTTCCATTCCTAGTCCAACTAGGGAAGGGGGGGATCCTACTCCCGGTGGGAGTAGGACTCCCCATAGGAGGGCCGGCCCTCCCCCTCCTCCACTCCTTTATATACGGGGGAGGGGGCCACCCCATAGACACACAAGTTGATCATTGATCTCTTAGCCGTGTGCGGTGCCCCCCTCCACCATAATCCACCTCGGTCATATTGTAGCGGTGCTTAGGCGAAGCCCTGTTCCGGTAGCATCATCATCACCGTCATCACGCTGTCGTTCTGACGAAAATCTCCCTCGACACTCTGCTGGATCATGAGTTTGTGGGACGTCACTGAGTCGAACATGTGCAGATCACGGAGGTGCCGTACTTTCGGTACTAGGATCAGTCGATCGTGAAGGCGTACGACTACATCAACTGCGTTGTCATAACGCTTCCGCTTATGGTCTACGAGGGTACGTAGACAACACTCTCCCCTCTCGTTGCTATGCATCACCATGATCTTGCATGTGCGTAGGAATTTTTTTGAAATTACTGCGTTCCCCAACAGTGGCATCAAAGCTAGGTTTATGCATAGATGTTATATGCACGAGTAGAACACAAAGGAGTTGTGGGTGTGGGTATATACATATTGCTTGCCATCACTAGTTGATTCTTGATTCAGCGGCATTGTTGGATGAAGCGGCCCACACCGACATTATGCGTACGCTTACGCAAGACTGGTTCTACTGACGTGCTTCGCACACGTGTGGCTAGTGGATGTCTGTTTCTCCAGCTTTAGTTGAATCAGATTCAATGAACAGGGTTCTTTCTGAAGATCAAAAAGCAATCACTATACCGCGTTGTGGTTTTTGATGCGTAGGTAAGAACAGTTCTTGCTCAGCCCGTAGCAACCACGTAAAACTTGCAACAACAAAGTAGAGGACGTCTAACTTGTTTTTGCAGGGCATGTTGTGATGTAATATGGTCAAGACATGATGCTAAATTGTATTGTATGAGATGATCATGTTTTGTAACACAGTTATCGACAACTGGCAGGAGCCATATGGTTGTCGCTTTATTGTATGAAATTCAATCACCATGTAATTGCTTTACTTTATCACTAAGCGGTAGCGATAGTCGTAGAAGCAATAGTTGGCGAGACGACAACGATGCTTCGATGGAGATCAAGGTGTCAAGCCGGTGACAATGGTGATCATGATGGTGCTTTGGAGATGGAGATCGAAGGCACAAGATGATGATGGCCATATCATATCACTTATATTGATTGCATGTGATGTTTATCCTTTATGCATCTTATTTTGCTTAGTTCGATGGTAGCATTATAAGATGATCTCTCACTAAATTTCAAGGTATAAGTGTTCTCCCTGAGTATGCACTGTTGCTACAGTACGTCGTGCCGAGACACCACGTGATGATCGTGTGTGATAAGCTCTACATTTGCATACAATAGGTGCAAGCCAGTTTTGCACACCCATAATACTCGGGTTAAACTTGACAAGCCTAGCATATGCAGATATGGCCTCGGAACACTGAGACCGAAAGGTCGAGCGTGAATCACATAGTAGATATGATCAACATAGTGATGTTCACCATTGAAAACTACTCCATCTCACGTAATGATCGGACATGGTTTAGTTTATATGGATCACGTGATCACTTAGATGATTAGAGAGATGTCTATCTAAGTGGGAGTTCTTAAGTAATTTGATTAATTGAACTTTAATTTATCATGAACTTAGTACCTGCTAGTATTTTGCATGTCTATGTTGTTGTAGATAGATGGCCTGTGCTGTTGTTCCGTTGAATTTTAATGCGTTCCTAGAGAAAGCTAAGTTGAAAGATGATGGTAGCAACTACACGGACTGGGTCCGTAACTTGAGGATTATCCTCATTGCTGCACAGAAGAATTACGTCCTGGAAGCACCGCTAGGTGACAAACCCGCTGCAGGAGCAACGCCAGATGTTGTGAACACCTGGCAGAGCAAAGCTGATGACTACTCGATAGTTCAGCGTGCCATGCTTTATGGCTTAGAACCGGGACTTCAACGATGTTTTGAACGTCATGGAGCATATCAGATGTTCCAGGAGTTGAAGTTAATATTTTAAGCAAATGCCCGGATTGAGAGATATGAAGTCTCCAATAAGTTCTACAGCTGCAAGATGGAGGATAATAGTTCTATCAGTGAACTTATACTCGGAATGTCTGGGTACCACAACCACTTGACTCAACTGGGAGTTAATCTTCCTGATGATAGTGTCATTAACAGAGTTCTTCAATCACTGCCACCAAGCTACAAGATCTTCATGATAAACTATAATATGCAAGGGATGGATAAGACGATTCCTGAGCTCTTCGCAATGCTAAAGGCTGCAGAGGTAGAAATCAAGAAGGAGCATCAAGTGTTGATGGTCAACAAGACCACCAGTTTCAAGAAAAAGGGTAAAGGGAAGAAGGGGATCTTCAAGAAGAACAACAAGCCAGTTGCTGCTGAAGTGAAGAAACCCAAGTCTGGACCTAAGCCTGAGACTGAGTGCTTCTACTGCAAAGGAACTGGTCAATAGAAGCGGAACTGCCCCAAGTATTTGGTGGAGAATAAGGATGGCAAAGTGAAAGGTATATTTGATATACATGTTATTAATGTGTACCTTACTAATGCTCACAGTAGTGCCTGGGTATTTGATACTGGTTCAGTTGCTAAAATTTGCAACTCGAAACAGGGGCTAGGAATTAAGTGAAGATTGGCTAAGGATGAGGTGACAATGCACGTGGGAAATGGTTCCAAAGTCGATGTGATCGCCGTTGACACACTGCCTCTACATCTACCTTTGGGATTAGTTTTAGACCTAAATAATTGTTATTTGGTGCCAGCGTTGAGCATGAACATTATATCTGGATCTTGTTTGATGCGAGATGGTTATTCATTTAAATCAGAGAATAATGGTTGTTCTATTTATATGACAAATATCTTTTAGGGTCATGCACCCTTGATGAGTGGTCTATTTTTACTAAATCTTGATAGTACTGATACACATGTTCATAGTATTGAAGCCAAAAGATGCAGAGTTGATAATGATAGTGCAACTTATTTCTGGCACTTCTGTTTAGGTCATATTGGTGTAAAGCGCATGAAGAAACTCCATTCTGATGGACTTCTGGAATCACTTGATTATGAATCACTTGGTACTTGCGAACCATGCCTCATGGGCAAGATGACTAAAACTCTGTTCTCCGGAACAATGGAGCGAGCAATAGAGTTATTGGAAATCATACATACTGATGTATGTGGTCCAATGAACATTGAAGCTCGTGGCGGATATCGTTATTTTCTCACCTTCACAGATGATTTGAGCAGATATGGGTATATCTACTTAATGAAACATAAGTATGAAACATATGAAAAGTTCAAAGAATTTCAGAGTGAAGTGGAAAATCATCGTAACAAGAAAATCAAATTTATGCAATCTGATCGTGGAGGTGAATATTTGAGTTATGAGTTTGGACTTCATTTGAAACAATGCGGAATAGTTTCGCAACTCACGCCACCCGGAACACCACAACGTAATGGTGTGGCTGAACATCGTAACCGCACTTTATTAGATATGGTGCGATCTATGATGTCTCTCACTGATTTACCGCTATTGTTTTGGGCTTATGCTTTAGAGACGGCTACATTCACATTAAATAGGGCACCATCTAAATCTGTTGAGATGACACCTTATGAACTATGGTTTGGCAAGAAACCCAAGTTGTCGTTTCTTAAAGTTTGGGGTTGTGATGCTTATGTGAAAAAGCTTCAACCTGATAAGCTCGAACCCAAATCGAAGAAATGTGACTTCATAGGATACCCAAAGGAGACTGTTGGGTACACCTTCTATCACAGATCCGAAGGCAAGATATTCGTTGCGAAGAATGGATCCTTTCTAGAGAAGGAGTTTCTCTCGAAAGAAGTGAGTGAGAGGAAAGTAGAACTTGACGAGGTAATTGTACCTTCTCCCTTATTGGAAAGTAGTTCATCACTGAAATCAGTTCCAGTGATTCCTACATGAGTAAGTGAGGAAGCTAATGATGATGATCATGAAACTTCTGATCAAGTTACTACCGAACCTCGTAGGTCAACCAGAGTAAGATCCGCACTAGAGTGGTACGGTAATTCTGTTCTGGAAGTCATGTTACTTGACCATGACGAACCTACGAACTATGAGGAAGCGATGATGAGCACAGATTCCACAAAATGGCTTGAGGCCATGTAATCTGAGATGGGATCCATGTATGAGAACAAAGTATGGACTTTGGTTGACTTACCCGATGATCGGGAGGCCATAGAGAATAAATGGATCTTCAAGAAGAAGACTGACGCTGACGGTAATATTACTGTCTACAAAGCTCGACTTGTTGCAAAAGGTTTTCGACAAGTTCAAGGAGTTGACTACAATGAGACCTTCTCACCCATAGCGATGCTTGTGTCCGTCCAAATCATGTTAGCAATTACCGCATTTTATGATTATGAAATTTGGCAAATGGATGTCAAAACTGCATTCCTTAATGGATATCTTAAAGAAGAGTTGTATATGATGCAACCAGAAGGTTTTGTCGATCCAAAAGGTGCTAACAAAGTGTGCAAGCTCCAGTGATCAATTTATGGACTGGTGCAAGCCTCTCGGAGTTGGAATATACGATTTGATAGTGTGATCAAAGCATATGGTTTTATACAGATTTTTGGAGAAGCCTGTATTTACAAGAAAGTGAGTGGGAGCTCCATAGCATTTTTGATATTATATGTAGATGACATATTGTTAATCGGAAATGATACTGAATTCCTGAATAGCATAAAAGGATACTTGAATAAGAATTTTTCAATGAAAGACCTCGGTGAAGCTGCTTATATATTGGGCATGAAGATCTATAGAGATAGATCAAGATGCTTAATTGGACTTTCACAAAGCACATACATTGATAAAGTTTTGAAGAAGTTCAAAATGGATCAGGCAAAGAAAGGGTTCTTGCCTGTATTACAAGGTGTGAAGTTGAGTCAGACTCAATGTCCGACCACTGCAGAATATAGAGAGAAAATGAAAGGTGTTGCCTATGCTTCAGCCATAGGCTCGATCATGTATGCAATACTGTGTACCAGACCTGATGTGTGCCTTGCTATTAGTTTAGCAGGGAGGTACCAAAGTAATCCAAGAGTGGATCACTGGACAACGGTCAAGAATATCCTGAAATACCTGAAAAGGGACTAAGGATATGTTTCTCATATATGGAGGTGACAAAGAGCTTGTCATAAATGGTTACGTCGATGCAAGCTTTGACACTGATCCGGATGACTCTAAGTCACACACCGGATACGTGTTTTTATTAAATGGTGGAGCTGTCAGTTGGTGCAGTTCCATGCAGAGCGTTGTGGCGGGATCTACGTGTGAAGCGGAATACATAGCTGCTTCGGAAGCAGCAAATGAAGGAGTCTGGATGAAGGAGTTCATATCCGATCTAGGTGTCATACCTAGTGCATCGGGTCCAATGAAAATCTTTTGTGACAATACTGGTGCAATTGCCTTGGCAAAGGAATCCAAATTTCACAAGAGAACCAAGCACATCAAGAGACACTTCAATTCCATCCGCGATCAAGTCAAGGAGGGAGACATAAAGATTTGCAAGATACATACGGATCTGAATGTTGCAGACCCGTTGACTAAGCTTCTCTCACGAGCAAAACATGATCAGCACCAAGACTCCATGGGTGTTAGAATCATTACAATGTAATCTAGATTATTGACTCTAGTGCAAGTGGGAGACTCAAGGAAATATGCCCTAGAGGCAATAATAAAGTTGTTATTTATATTTCCTTATATCATGATAAATGTTTATTATTCATACTAGAATTGTATTAATCAAGAACTTGGTACATGTGTGAATACATAGACAAACAGAGTGTCACTAGTTTGCCTCTACTTGACTAGCTCGTTGAATCAATGATGGTTATGTTTCCTAACCATAGACATGAGTTGTCATTTGATTAACGGGATCACATCATTAGAGAATGATGTGATTGACTTGACCCATCCATTAGCTTAGCACGATGATCGTTTAGTTTGTTGCTTGTAGCGACCAGACCTTAAACAGTCTGATCTCTGTGCTCCGGTGTCATCCCTGGATCAGTAATGATGACACCACACAGTACTCGGAGGATTTATAGCAGAGTAGAAATCACACACTTATTACATCAAGTGTCTCAGAAGAGAACTTATTACAATAAATATGGCTTAAGGCCATCTAATAACGATAACAGCGGAAGGCTTGGAAGATAAGTGAGTCCATCAACTCCAACGGCATCACTGAGTATAGAACGACGACCTAAAAACTCCTTAATCGTCGTCTAAAAAGTCTGCAACACTAACGTTGCAGCCCGAAAACGGGTCAGCACATGGAATATGCTGGCAAGGTAACACATAGAGAATAATGGAATGAAACAGCTATACTATATGCATATTTGGCTGGTGGAAAGCTCTATGGTTACAGTTTTGTGTAAAGCCAATTTTTCCCTACTTCAAAGGAATAAATTTAATTACTATCATGGTGGTTGTTAAACATTGAGAATGGTTGACAGCATTCTCAATCCCAATTAAGCATCATCATTAAACATAACCCAACCGAATTTATTTAGAGTAACATGTTGAGATTCACATGATAATCCAGGTACTAGATACTCAAGATGTCCATAACCGGGGACACGGCTAATCATGATTAGTTTATTACACTCTGCAGAGGTTTGTGCACTTTTCCCCACAAGACTCGATCGCCTCCGTTTGGTTTCTCGCACTACATGGTGTTTGAGAAGACGGATGACTGAGACATAGTCTTTCAGAAGCGCTAGCACCTTACGATCGGGTATACCGTACCACCTACATCCCCTACATCCGCTAGTCTACCACTGTAAGAGTTCGCACAACTTAGTTAACTATGCTAGAGCCCATAATAGCTTGTGGTTGCACACGGAAGTTTCTAGTATGAACAGTCTCATGATCCCTTTGAGCCTGGGTGGCGGTCCAAAAGAAAACAGGCAAGTCCTGGAATACCCAGGTGCCTCAATCCACCCAGATGTGTGTTTAAGTTGCCACCTTAGATAAACCGTTAATTAACAATCTCACATCTGTCATGGATATCACTCACCCAATCCACGTCTACTAGCATAGGATGGCATAATAAGCAAACATAGAAGTAACTCCCAAAGGTTTGATAATAACAGGTAATAGGTGCTACCTCATCTACTTCCCATCCCACAATTTAATTAGATCCTAATCATGCAATGTGTGAGGATTGATCTAATGCAATAAAACTGGGTAGTAGAAAAGGTATGATCAAAGTGTTACTTGCCTTGCTGATGATCCGCGAAACCTAACGATTCGAAGTAACAGGCGGCGCACTCCGGGTACTCTATCGCAAACAAACAAACAAGCATACAGTAAGTACTCATCTAATGCACAGGTAAAACTCAAATAAGAGATCTAACCAGAAGGTTCAACTTCAGAACTCCGGTTTGCAAAACGAATCAAATTGAACGAAGCAACAAAAGTCAAACGACGAAAGAAAACAACTTTGTTCTAGTAATCTGGATCTAGGTCAAATTTTACAGTAGCAAAATCTTGTTTAAGTTGGTTAAACGGATAGAGGGTTTCGAGACGAAACTCTAGGCGCTTGAATCGCCTGATTCCGATAAACGAGCGAGAAGTTATACTAAAATGAAAATCGGATCAGGAATCGCGATCAGAAAATCACGGATTTAATCCGAGAAAAAGAAAAATGACGAACGCTGATTTTTTCTCTCTCTTTTTTTTCGGCACAGAAAACGAGGCGCGACGAACCTCGGCGGCGGGATCCGGCGGCGGCGGCGGCGGACGTCGGCGGCGGCGGCTAGGGCGGGGCGCGGGGCTAGGGTTTGGGGGCGCGGGTTGCTGGGCTCGGCTAGCTCCCTCCCGGCTTATAAAGGCCTCCCGGGTCGGTGTCCAGGTCGGACACGGCCCGTTAAGTCGGTTCGCAATTTTTTTTTTAATTTATTCCGCTCGGAAGAAAAATAAAAAGAAATACTAAACGGATTCCAAAAATTCCGAAATAAAATTTCATGGGCTTCTAAAATCAAGCCGCACAAGGTGAACATTTATTTGGGACCTAAATGCAATTTTGAAAAACGCACTTTTTTCCTAAATTCAAATAAAACACCGAAAAACTCCGAAATAAAATCTTATTTGATTTTATTATTAAATCCTCAATATTTATTTATTTTGGGAAAATCATTTTATTCCCTCTCATATTTTTGTAATAGAAATAATTGATGATAAAATAAATAAAATCAAATGATCCTATTCTCAAAATTTGAGAGAACTCAAATATGAAAATAACGAAATCCCCAACTCTCTCCGTGGGTCATTGAGTTGCGCAGAATTTCTAGGATCAACCAAAATGCAAAATAAAATATGATATGCATGATGATCTAATGTATAACATTCCAAATTGGAAATTTGGGATGTTACAAACCTACCCCCCTTAAGATGAATCTCGCCCTCGAGATTCGGGTTGGCTAGAAAATAGGTGAGGGTGGTCCTTGAGCAAATCTTCCTCTCGTTCCCAGGTGGCTTCATCCTATGTGTGGTGGCTCCACTGAACTTTGCAAAACTTGATAACCTTGTTGCGAGTAACTCGGTTGGCAAACTCGAGAATCTTGACTGGTTTCTCCTCGTAGGTCAAATCGTTATCCAACTGAATAGTTTCCAAAGGCACTGTATCTCTCAACGGTATGTCAGCCATCTCCGCGTGACACTTCTTCAACTGGGAAACATGGAACACATCATGAACTCCTGATAATCCTTCAGGCAATTCCAACTTGTAGGCCACTTCTCCCATACGCTCCAAAACTCGATAGGGTCCTACAATCTTGGTGCTAACTTCCCTTTTACTCCAAAACGCTTTGTTCCTCGAAGTAGAGATACTCGAAGATAAGCTCTATCCCCAACTTCGTAAACTGTCTCCTTGCGTTTAGAATCCACATAACTCTTCTGTCTGGACTGGGCTACCTTGAGCCTATCGCGAATCAACTTCGCCTCCTGTTCAGACTCTTTAATCAAGTCAGGTCCAAACAACTGGCGGTCTCCAACTTCGTCCCACGACAACGGTGTCCTGCACCTCCTTCCATACAAAGCTTCGAAAGGGGCCATCTTTAAACTGGTTTGATAACTGTTGTTGTAAGAGAACTCTGCATATGGCAAATTATCGTCCCAACTAGATCCGTAATCTAGCGCACAAGCTCTCAGCATATCCTCCAAAATCTGATTGACTCTCTCGGTCTGTCCATCTGTCTGTGGATGAAAAGCTGTACTGAATTCTAGCCAGGTACCCAAAGTTTCGTGCAACTGCTTCCAGAACTTTGAGGTAATCTGGGTTCCTCTATCTGATACGATACTCATCGGAACTCCATGCAAACATACGATCCTGGTCATGTATATCTTTACCAACTTAGCACTAGTGTAAGTGGTCTTTACTGGGATGAAATGAGCTACCTTCGTCAATCGATCAACTACAACCCAAATTGAATCATAGCCTGAATGAGTCCTGGGTAATCCTGTGATAAAATCCATGCCTAGCTTATCCCACTTCCATTCAGGTATCGGCAATGGTTGTAACAGTCCTGCTGGCTTCTGATGCTCTGCCTTTACTCTCTGACATACATCACAAACTGCTACATACTCCGCAATATCCTTCTTCATTCCGGTCCACCAGAAAATATCCTTCAAATCCAAATACATCTTGGTATTTCCTGGGTGAATTGAATACGGTGAGTCGTGTGCCTCTTGCAGTATCAACTTCCTGATCTCTAGGTCATTGGGCACATAAACGCGGTCTTCAAACCATAGGGTGTCGTGCTCATCCTCACGAAATCCTTTAGCTTTTCCTTTGCTCAGTTTCTCTTTTATAGCGGCAATCTCTTTGTCAGTCTTCTGAGCTTCCCTGATTCTATCCATCAAAGTTGACTGAATCTCCAATGCTGCTACATAGCCTCTCGGAACTATTTCCAAACATAGTTCACGAAGATTTTCTACTAACTCCTTGGGTATTTCTCCCGTCATTAATGTATTGACATGACTCTTATGGCTTAATGCATCTGCTACTACATTAGCCTTTCCAGGATGATAATGCAATTTCATATCATAATCCTTGATAAGCTCCAACCATCTCCTTTGTCTGAGATTTAACTCCTTCTGTGTGAAAATGTACTTCAAACTCTTATGATCCGTGTACACCTCACAATGATTTCCAATGAGGAAATGTCTCCATGTTTTCAAAGCATGCACTACGGCTGCTAATTCTAAATCATGCGTAGCATAACTCAACTCATGAGGCTTCAGTTGTCTTGAGGCATATGAAACAACTCTCCCTTCCTGCATAAGCACTGCTCCAAGTCCTCGACGTGAAGCGTCGCAATACACCTCATAATCCTTGGTCTGGTCTGGCAAAATCAACACTGGTGAAGTAACCAAACGTTTCTTCAACTCCTGGAAACTAGCCTCACACTCCTCTGTCCATATGAACTTGGTATCCTTCTTCAACAACTCAGTCATAGGCTTCACAATCTTTGAGAAATTCTCAATAAATCTCCGGTAGTATCCTGCGAGTCCAAGAAAACTCCGAATCTCTCCAACTGTTGTTGGGGCTTCCCACTTGGTCATGGTTTCAACTTTAGCGGGATCTACTGCTATACATTCTCCAGATATAACGTGTCCGAGGAATCCTACTTCCTTCAACCAAAACTCACATTTGCTGAACTTGGCATATAATTGATGTTCTCTGAGCTTTCCAAGTACCAAACACAAATGTTCCTTATGCTCCTCCTCATTCTTCGAATAAACCAGGATATCATCAATGAACACTACGATGAACTTATCCAAAAACTCTATAAACACTTTGTTCATCATGTTCATAAAATAGGCAGGTGCGTAGTCAGACCAAATGACATAACAGTATACTCATACAGCCCATACCTGGTAGTAAAAGCTGTCTTCGGAATATCCTGTTCTCGAATCTTCAACTGGTGGTATCTTGACCGCAGGTCGATCTTGGAAAATACCTTAGCTCCTTGCAATCGATCAAACAGATCATTGATCATTGGTAGTGGGTACTTGTTCTTGATCGTTACTTCATTCAATCCTCAATAATCAACAACCATCCTTAACGATCCATCTTTCTTCTCCACCAGAAGTATTGGCGATCCCCAAGGCGAAGAACTTGGGCGAATATATCCTTTATCCAGTAACTCCTTAATCTGCTTCTTAATTTCCACCAAATCCTTTGCTGGCATCCTATATGGTCTCTTTGATATTGGCCCTGTGCCTGGCAATAGCTCAATCAAAAACTCAATATCTCTATCCGGTGGAACGCCTGGCAACTCCTCTGGAAATACATCAGGAAAATCCCTTACCATTGATACTTCCTCCTGCACAACTCCTGTTAGGCAATTTACTTGAGTCCTCTTTGGCACATGCCGGGATACATACTTGATCCTTCTCCCTTCTGGTGTGGTAAGAAAAATTGACTTGCTAGCACACTCAATATTCCCTTCATACTTTGATAACCAATCCATGCCTAATATCACATCCAATCCTTGAGATTCCAATACTATTAGGTCTGAGGGAAAAACATAGTTACCAATCCTTAATGGTAACCGATCACACCATAGACTAGCCACATACTCTGCTCCGGGCGAGGTTACTAACATGGGTGACCTAAGGGCTTGGGTTGGTAGGTTATACTTATCCACAAATCCCCTTGAGATGTATGAATGCGATGCGCCAGTATCAAAAAGAACGAGTGTAGTAAATGACTTAACCAAAAACTTACCTATTACTGCATCGGGCTGAGCTTCAACCTCCTCCACGCTAACCTGGTTCACTTGTCCCCTGTTAAAAGGGTTCGGCTTCTTCCCAGAACTTCCATTGCTATTTCCATTTTGTAATTCAGGACATTCATTGGCATAATGTCCGGTCTTCAAACAATTAAAGCAAGTGACTTGGCTTAAGTCCTTCTTGGCTGGGGTTGACGGGTTGGTGCGGTTCTGGCCGTTGCTTCCTCCATTGCCATTACCATTCTTGGTGCCATTGTGATTGTGCGAGCTACCTCCTCCATGGGTATGCTGAAAATGTCCTCCCGGTCTAGGGGTAAAACGTGGCTTCTGCTGAGCTCCTGAATTGTACTTTCCTTGTCCATACTTCTTCTTGCGATTCTCAATTTGCTGTTGCTTCCCTTCAATCATAAGAGCACGATCTACCAACTCCTGGTAGTTGTTGAAAGTTGCTACCATCAACTGCATGCTCAGCTCATCATTCAGTCCTTCCAGAAACTTCTCCTGCTTAGCTGCATCCGTAGCAACGTCATCTGGGGCATAACATGCTAGCTTACTAAATTCCTCCACATACTGGCCAACTGTCCATCCTCCTTGGCGCAAGTTGCGAAACTCACGCTTCTTCATGGCCATAGCTCCTGCTGAAACATGGGCAGTACGAAAAGCCTGCTGAAACTGGTCCCATGTGACAGTGTCGACAGGGAAAGTGGCTGTGAAATTCTCCCACCATGATGCTGCGGGTCCTTCTAACTGATGTGCGGCAAACTTCACCTTCTCCGCATCTGTGCATCCTGATGTGGTCAACTCCCTAGCTGTCTTGCGGAGCCAATCATCTGCTACTATTGGCTCAGTGCTACTGGAAAACACCGGCGGATTCAGCCTAAGAAAACGGGCTAAGTGGTCAACAGGTGGTGGTGGTGGTGGGTTGTTGTTGTTCCCCTGATTCTGATTCTGGACTAGCAACTGCATCAACGTGTTCTGCTGCTGCATCAACTGGGTGAGCTCTGGTGGGAAGGCAAACCCGGGGTCACATCTCGGAGATATCTGAGGGTTTAGAAAAGATGAGATGTAAGAATAGAGGGGGTCTAAAGAAAAAACACTACCCATATGCACATGAGGCAAAACAAACAATTCACTTCAATCAATCAAACAAGGGCATACAATCGATCTATCTATCACAAAAGTGCTCGGACTATTATATTTACATGGTGGACTACTACTACTAATAAGGTGGTCTACTAGAAATATTCTTCGGTTGCAGACTCCATGATATCTGCTCCAGCTTCATCAACATAGTCATCATCGCTACTATCTGGTTCCGAGTCGGTGCCGTCGATGATGATGTAGTCTTCCGAGCTAAGCTCCGTGGGTTCTTCGTCTTCATCTACTGGTGTAGGGCCTCCCATAAATATTCCAATCATCTTGATTAGGTCATCATTCTTCTTCACCAATACTTCAATTTCCTCTTCATAATCTTCACGTGTAGCCTTGAGTTCTTCCTCCAGTTCCTTGATTCTAGTCTTAGCCTTCTTCAGATCTATCATGTCGGCGCACATCTGGTTCTCCTGTCGTCGAATGTACTGGTTTAACTCCTGGATAAAAGCTGCGATTGACCTATCCTTCCTGGTGCTGATCATCTCCCAGTGCTCATCTTGGCGCCCACAAATCTAGTAGATAGTATCCTTGAGATCCTTGCGGTAGACTTCTCCAATGCGTCCCATGGCGATGTGAGCTGCCATGCTCTTTCCTAGACTCCAAGTTGGTGCATCAAAAGAAAACTCTATGGGCTCAGTGACTGGCATGAACGTCCTTCCTGGAACTTGAACTTGAATCATACAGCGCTCTTCTTCAGGTAAAGTGGCGTTGTAGGTTCCCGTGAAGCTTGGTACTCCTATGTTCAGATATCTAGTGACTTCCTTCAAGTGTCGTCCAAAGGGTGTATCTTCATCCGGTTGTGTGAACTTGTTCCTTGCATCCGCCATCCTAAAGAGTAGAAAAGATGAGAGGTCAGAAGAGAAGAGAGTGAATAGTAATCTAGGTCTTGTGCTTAGCGGTCGTGTCCTACAGTCAGCGTGTGCTCTGATACCATCTCTATAGCGACCAGACCTCAAACAGTCTGATCTCTGTGCTCCGGTGTCATCCCTGGATCAGTAATGCTGACACCACACAGTACTCGAAGGATTTATAGCAGAGTAGCAATCACACACTTATTACATCGAGTGTCTCAGAAGAGAACTTATTACAATAAATATGGCTTAAGGCCATCTAATAACGATAACAGCGGAAGGCTTGGAAGATAAGTGAGTCCATCAACTCCAACGGCATCACTGAGTATAGAATCACGACCTAAAAACTCCTTAATCATCGTCTGAAAAGTCTGCAACATTAACGTTGCAGCCCGAAAACGGGTCAGCACATGGAATATGCTGGCAAGGTAACACATAGAGAATAATGGAATGAAACAACTATACTATATGCATATTTGGCTGGTGGAAAGCTCTATGGTTACAGTTTTGCGTAAAGCCAATTTTCCCTACTTCAAAGGAATAAATTTAATTACTATCATGGTGGTTGTTAAACATTGAGAATGGTTGACAGCATTCTCAATCCCAATTAAGCAACATCATTAAACATAACCCAACCAAATTTTTTTAGAGTAACATGTTGAGATTCACATGATAATCCAGGTACTAGATACTCAAGATGTCCATAACCGGGGACACGACTAATCATGATTAGTTTATTACACTGCAGAGGTTTGCGCACTTTTCCCCACAAGACTCGGTCGCCTCCGTTTGGTTTCTCACACTACATGGTGTTTGAGAAGACAGATGACTGAGACATAGTCTTTCAGATGCGCTAGCACCTTACGATAGGGTAGACCGTACCACCTACATCCCCTACATCTGCTAGTCTACCACTTTAAAGTTTGCACAACTTAGTCAACTATGCTAGAGCCCATAATAGCTTGTGGCTGCACACGGAAGTTTCTAGTATGAATAGTCTCATGACCCCTTTGAGCCTAGGTGGCGGTCCAAAAGAAAACAGGCAAGTCCTGGAATATCCAGGTGCCTCAATCCACCCAGATGTGTGTTTAAGTTGCCACCTTAGATAAACCATTAACTAACAATCTCACATCTGTCATGGATATCACTCACCCAATCCACGTCTACTAGCATAGCATGGCATAATAAGCAAACGTAGAAGTAACTCCCAAAGGTTTGATAATAACAGGTAATAGGTGCTACCTCATCTACTTCCCATCCCACAATTTAATTGGATCCTAATCATGCAATGTGTGAGGATTGATCTAATGCAATAAAACTGGGTAGTAGAAAACATATGATCAAAGTGTTACTTGCCTTGCTGATGATCCGCGAAACCTAACAATTCGAAGTAACAGGCGGCGCACTCCGGATACTCTATCACAAAGAAACAAACAAGCATACAATAGTTACTCATCTAATGCACAGGTAAAACTCAAATAAGAGATCTAACCAGAAGGTTCAACTTAAGAACTCCAGTTTGCAGAAGAATCAAATCGAACGAAGCAACGAAAGTCAAACGACGAAAGAAAACAACTTCGTTCTAGTAATCTGGATCTAGGGCAAATTTTACAGTAGCAAAATCTTGTTTAAGTTGGTTAAACGGATAGAGGGTTTCGAGACGAAACTCTAGGCGCTTGAATCGCCTGATTCTGATAAACGAGCGAAAAGTTATACTAAAACGAAAATCGGATCAGGAAGCACGATCAGAAAATCGCGGATTTAATCCAAGAAAAAGAAAAACGACGAACGCCGATTTTCTCTCTCTTTTTTTTCGGCACGGAAAACGAGGCGTGACGAACCTCGGCGGCGGGATACGGCGGTGGCGGCGGCGGACGTCGGTGGCGGCACGGCGGCGGCGGCTAGGGCGGGGCGCGCGGGCTAGGGTTTGGGGGCACGGGTTGCTGGGCTCGGCTGGCTCCCCCCGGCTTATAAAGGCCTCCCGGGTCGGTGTCCAGGTCGGACACGGCCCGTTAAGTCGGTTCGCAATTTTTTTAATTTATTCCGCTCGGAAGAAAAATAAAAAGAAATACTAAATGGACTCCAAAAATTCTGAAATAAATTTTCACGGGCTTCTAAAATCAAGCCGCATAAGGTGAACATTTATTTTGGACCTAAATGCAATTTTGAAAAACACACTCCTAAATTCAAATAAAACACCGAAAAACTCCAAAATAAAATCTTATTTGATTTTATTATTAAATCCTCAATATTTCTTTATTTTGGGAAAGTCATTTTATTCCCTCTCTCATATTTTTGTAATAGAAATAATTGATGATAAAATAAATAAAATCAAATGATCCTATTCTCAAAATTTGAGAGAACTCAAATATGAAAATAACGAAATCCCAACTCTCTCCGTGGGTCATTGAGTTGCGTAGAATTTCTAGGATCAACCAAAATGCAAAAAAAAAATATGATATGCATGATGATCTAATGTATAACATTCCAAATTGGAAATTTGGGATGTTACATTGCTATTGCTTTCTCCATAACTTATACATGTTCCTATGACTATGAGAACATGCAACTCCCGAATACCGGAGGAACACTTTGTGTGCTACCAAACGTCACAACGTAACTGAGTGATTATAAAGGTGCTCTACAGGTGTCTCCGATGGTGTTTGTTGAGTTGGCATAGATCGAGATTAGGATTTGTCACTCCGATTGTCGGAGAGGTATCTTTGGGCCCTCTCGGTAATGTACATCACTATAAGCCTTGCAAGCAATGTAGCTAATAAGTTAGTTATGGGATGTAGCATTACGGAACGAGTAAAGAGACTTGCCGGTAACGATATTGAACTAGGTATTGAGATACCGACGATCAAATCTCGGGCAAGTAACATACCGGTGACAAAGGGAACAACGTATATCGTTATGCGGTCTGACCGATAAAGATCTTCGTAGAATATGTAGGAACCAATATGAGCATCCAGGTTCCGCTATTGGTTATTGACCGGAGACGGACTAGCATGAAAATTTTTCTGGACCTAAATGCCTAAAAATAAAATAATCTTTTAACACTAATAAAATAATTAAACACGCAAATAAAATCAAATAAAATATATATTTATTCAAAAATAAAGTTCTAGCATTTCTTTACTGTTTTTGAAGAAGTCATATTATCTTCTCTCATTATTTTATTTATTTGAAATTAGTGGAAAAAATATTTTGAATAAATAATTTTGATCCAATATTCCCAAATTTTGAAAATTCAAAAATGGATTTTTGGAAAAACCTCCAACTCTCTCAATTTGTCCTTGAGTTGCTTAAGGCTTCTAGGATAAAAAATTCAAATAAAACAAATTCCAAAAATGCTCAAATGATGAATGCGTACGAATGTTTTAAATAACATCCAAATTGAAAATTGGGATGTTACAGATCATTACAGAAAACAAAGGAGAAAAAGGAGGCTAATTAACTGGAAAAGCGAGGCAATTAATCTTCTATATCTCTACTCCTAGTGAAGCAGTTAGTAGCCTGGTACTTCAATTTTATTTTGGTACTCTGGTCTTATTTTCGTCCCACCCCCCATCACCCCCTCCCAATGGTTTATTTTTGCCTCACTTCTCACACAACGAAAAAAAATCTAAACAGATCAGAACTTTCCATGTGGGTGCAAATCTCTACTCCTAATGGAGCAGTTGGTAGCCTGGTACTTCGGTTTTATTTTGGTACTCTGGTTTTATTTTCATCCCACCTCCCATCACCCCCTCCCACTAGTTTATTTTTGCCTCACTTCTCACACAACGAAAAAAAATCTAAACAGATCAGAACTTTTCATGTGGGTGCAAATTATTTAGTAATGTCTTTCTGTGAAAGAATCAATCACGATCAATAATTAATTAATTTTACCATAAGTCTATCAATCACATTAATTAATATTTCCATACATCATAAAAATTACATTAATCGAAATATCATATGTTGTGCAATCACTGCAGTCGTTTCGTTCTTCTCATTTGCTCCCTGTTTTAGCACGAGCACCGAGCTGGTAGGTGGACCACATGCCAATAGCGCGCCGTTCTCTTTGGCTGGCTTTCTTTACCCAACTCCACATCTTGATCTTCCTCCCATCCCCAACATTCACGCCTCCTCCTCCCTGAAGCAATCCCACGCCGCCATGGCCTCGAGCACACCCCTTCACATCGTCTCCACAGCCTCCTTCCAGCTCGTACTACTCCAGTTTTCCCTGCCAACCTTGCTCCCCGACAACGCCTCTCCTACCCTTCCACCCTTGCTAGGTCTCTTGTGATGATTTTGCGTCCAACCTCGCCACCATTACCGATCCCTTCGCGCGCTTCATCGACATCTACCTCCATGCTAGCGTCGAATTCGCCACCTTCGATGATGGCACATAGTTGTTGTCTTCTAGTCTTCTCGCTTGCCTCCGGGAGGTCCCGTGCTCTTCTTCAAGGAGGACTTTGCATTCAAGGAAGGGGCCATCTTCAAAGCTGCCTGCCTGATCAATGATGACACACTGTTGGAACAACTTGGCTATCTCCTGGATGTAGTTGAAGTGTACTTCAAGCTATCGGATGAGGTCTGCATGTTATGTTTGTGCTCAAAATTTTGATGATTCTGTTGTCGGAAGCAGCCACAAAACTGTGCGTCAAATTATGCCAACAATTTATGCACATAATTGATAGATTAATCTTAAGAATTAATTATTGCTCAAAATAAAAGTCGAATCTTGATTCAGATATTCATTTGCTTTCAACACTAGCAGAAATACTATGATACTTGAGTACATGTGATGTTTTGACTTTTGGGGCAACACGACATAAGGACGCGGCTCCGCTGATGTGCCCTTATGTTGGGAGCCGGATCCTTTGACGTACTACACCGTGGGTGTTGGGGCCACTAACATGTGGACCCTGTAGGATCGAAAGTATGTCTAGAGGGGGATGATTAGACTACTTGACCAAATAAAAATCTAGCCTTTTCCCAATTTTAAGTCTTGACAGATTTTAGCAACTTAGCACAAACAAGTAATCAACCTACACATGCAATTTTAAGAGTATAGTAGCGGAATGTAAAACAATTTCATATGAAGGTAAAGGGAGGAGTTTGGAGGGAGCAAACGCAATGTAGACATGGAAATTTTTGGCGTGGTTCCGATAGGTGGTGCTATCATACATCCACGTTGATGGAGACTTCAACCCACGAAGGGTAACGGTTGTGCGAGTCCACGGAGGGCTCCACCCACGAAGGGTCCACGAAGAAGTAACCTTGTCTATCCCACCATGGCCATCGCCCACGAAGGACTTGCCTCACTAGGGTAGATATTCACAAAGTAGGCGATCTCCTTGCCCATACAAACTCCTTGGTTCAACTCCACAATCTTGACGGAGGCTCCCAAGTGACACCTAGCCAATCTAGGAGACACCACTCTCCAAAAGGTAATAGATGGTGTGTTGTTGATGAACTCCTTGCTCTTGTGCTTCAAATGATAGTCTCCTCAACACTCAACTCTCTCTCATAGGATTTGATTTGGTAGAAAGATGATTTGAGTGTAAAGCAACTTGAGGAAGGCTAGAGATCAAGATTTATGTGGTTGGATTGGAATATCTTGACCTCAACACAAGTGTAGGTGGTTCTCTCTCAGAAAATGTATGTTGGAAGTGTAGGCATATTCTGATGGCTCTCTCCACGAATGAAGAGTGGGTGGAGGGGTATATATAGCCTCCACACAAAATCTAACCGTTACACACAAATCACCAAACTCGGTGGGACCAAATCATATAGCTCGGTCAGACCGATTTAGTTCAAAATGTGAAAGTTAGGATTTTTGGTCGGACCGATATGTCAACTCGGTGGGACTGATTCCTTTAGGGTTAGGTCATAACGTAATCTCGGTGAGACCGATTACACAAACTCGGTGGGACCGATTTTGGTAATAGGCAAACAGAGAGTTGGTCAGACAAACTAGGTGGGACCGATTCGCTCATCTCGGTTAGACCGAAACGTTACAAAGGGGAAACAAAGAGTTTGCATTGCAATCTTGGTGGTACCGATCGCTCATCTCGGTTGGATCAAAATGTTATGAAGGGAAACAGAGAGTTTGCAATCCCATCTCAGTGAGACCGAGATCCCTATTGGTGAGATCAAAGTGACTAGGGTTTCTGGCAGTAGCTATGTCATGTGAACTCGGTGGCGCCGGATAGAAGATTTCGGTGGGGCCGAGTTTGACTTTTGGTTTGGGACATATGTGGATATGGGAAAGTAGTTGAGGGTTTTTGGAGCATATCACTAAGCATTTTGAGCAAGCAACTCATTAAGCAACACCTCACCCTTTTTAATAGTATTAGCTTTTCCTATGGACTCAATGTGATCTTGGATCACTAAAAGTACAATGTAGAGTCTTGTGCTTTGAGCTTGAGCCAATCTTTTGTCCTTAGCATTTTGAGGGGTCCACTTTCTAATCCATGCCATGCCAATCATTGAGCTTTTCCCAAAATATTTATCTTCAAGTAGCATTAGCTCAATGAGCTATATGTTGTTAGGAATTACCAAAACCACCCAAGGATAGTTGCACTTTCAATCTCCCCCTTTTTGGTAATTGATGGCAACATATAGATCAAAGCTTCGACAAATGATTATAAGATTGAAAAACATCGTCACTTTGAGAAGTATGTGATAAGCAAGAGCTCCCCCTAAATTTGTGCATTATTTAAAATTTGCTTTTGAATGCAAATGCACAATCGATTAGGATCATGGGTTACTCTTCCATGTCACATACATCTTGATGGAGCGCTCAAAATGATAGAAATTAAAAGCATGCACTCATCACCAAGCAAGTGAGTGATCATATATGGAATATAAAGGATAGCATCATTCAACCAAATGTTAATGTAGCATATGATCAACCACATGATCACATAAGTATCTCACAAGGACACAAAAAGTTCAACCAAAAGCAAGAGAGATAAAAAGCAAGACACTCTCTCTCGAAGCCTATGATCTATACATATTTCTCCCCCTTTGGCAACAAGTTGCCAAAAAATTTGAAAATGCATAGTGATATACGTCTCTCAGGCTTGGTCTTTGGGAGGTGGTGTAGATAGAACTCCAAGGACGAAGGCTTCCGACAATGTAGTTGGAGCTGATGGAGTGGGTGCTGGAGGTGGCACTGGAGCTGTAGCTGTTAGTGCTGACACTGAAGCTCTGGCATCTGAGACTGGCACTGCAGCAGACCTTGGACCTCGTGGCACACGCTTAAAAGCATCAGTGGTTGCTTTTCCTCTCCTCTCCTCTGCTTCCTCCTGAAGCTGCTCAACTGTAGTCTGAATCTCAGTCACCTTCAGATCAAGATCTTAGAATTTTGTCTCCACAATCCTCTCCAGGCTCTCCTGATTCCGAGTCAGGGTGACCAAGCCCTTCTCAATCCTTAGTGTAGCTTGAATCAGATAGCCTAACTGATCTTGCTTGCTCTTCAGGAAGACTCGAGATGCCTCTTCAACACTTGCATCTGGTCTTTCTTTTTCTTGGCATACACATCCAAGTCATCTTCATGTTCCTTTGGGGCATTGATTAGCTTGGCCCATTCATCAACTATGGACTGGTACCTGGTACCCTCAGACATCCAAACTATCCTTCCATCTGGATAGAACTGCATGATCAACTCATCATTCCATTTGGTGAGCTTTTGTCCAACGAATTCATCTACTCCACAAGCCTTAAAGCTGTCATACACTCCTGGGAAGTGATCTTCATTTTCCTGGATGAATTCCCAATCAATCCATTTCATGTCACACACTATGGGCTTCTTGTCTAAGCAGAATGGTTTTATAGAAATCTTATTGTTCCTTTGTATGGAACTTATAGTCAACTGCAGTCCTCCTCCTAACAGCATAGGGATCAGATTGTCTCCATAACCTCAATCCTGCATCTTTCCTAATGTGCATGTCCTCAGCGTCTGGATGAGCATCATTGTGGTCAGGAATTTTGGGCTTCAACTTCCTCAAAACATGAGAATCATCATCTTGTTCTTCAGCTTCAGGCACTGGGGCCTTGTTCTTCTCCTAAGCAGGTACACTCCTGGTGTTTCTCTTGGGTTTTGGGGGTTTCTGAGCAGCAGCCTTGGGAGCAGATTTGAGCTTAGATGGAGCAGCCCCTGACTTGATTGCATCTCTCATAAGTTTCTAAGCCTTAGGAGCTGGAGCAGCATCCTCTTCCTCTTCCTCTTCTTCTGGATCTCTCATAATGGAGGATCTACCAAGCACTCTGGCAGTGGTCTTCTTGACCCTTTCCTTCATTTTCTTTTCTTCTCCAACCGCCTCTTTAGTTGGCTTGGAGGTTTTAGCAGTTGAGGCTCTGGCCTTAGACATGTGAATCCTCTTTGCTGGAGCCTTCTTGTGCATCCCTAGCTTTTTGTAGCAGCTGAGCCATATTCTTTCTTCAGCACCTTCTTCTTGGAGCTGACTTCCTCCTCAACAGCCACATAATCCTCATCTTCAGAATCTGAGGTCTTCTTCTTCCTTGTTCTGGTGGCTGCCTTGGGCAAGTTGCCTGGTGTGCTCCTGCTGCCATCATCAGAAGTGCTGGAGGGACTAGTGCCCTCACTCAACTGCACCTGTTCCTCTGACTTGTTCTGGCTATCGCTCTGGTCAGACATACCTGCAAACTTACTGACAGCAGACCCTGTGAATAGATTTAGATGAGGTAGAGTGGATGAGCATCACAAAGTGCAGAGTTTTTACAAAAGAATGACTTAAAAACTTAGTTTTTGTTCTTCACAGAAAGCATTTTGGAGCTAACGATTTGTAAACTCGGTGATACCGAAGCAGCTTTTGGAACCTAAACTAGTGAACTTGGTCAGATCGAGTCACAGTTCGGTGGCACCGAGACTGCTAGGGTTTCACAAAGAATCGAACTCGATCACACCAATTTGCAGTTTTCGGTCAGACCAAAAGTGCAACTGTAACGGCCTAAGCCAAATCGGTGAGACCGATTTCTACAATTCGGTCGGTCCGAGATGAGTCCGGCGGAGACCTAACCCTAAATTTTCAAATCAAACCTAACCTAAGGGATGTTTTCAGTGGATAGATTGATTGCATACGTGGTCATGATCATGGAAAAGTAATGTGCCACGAATCGGAGTTAAAGGAATAGCACAAAAGATCGAACTCATACCCTAATTCGACGGAGTTCGCTATGGCGGCAACGGAGGGGCAGAAATCCGTTGACGGCAACGGAAACCAGCGGCGGGAGGTCGCTGGCGGCGAGAGGACGATCCGGAGACCCGAGGCGGCAGAGCAGGACACATGCGGGCTGAGAGGTTTTGAAGGAATTTCCAAAATCTCACCCGTGGGTATATATATCCCAACCCTGTCAGTGTGACCGAGTGGAACAACTCGGTGGCACCGAGATGCAGATCGCAAGCGGTTGTTGCAACTCGGTGTGACCGAAAAGTTCTAATCAGTTGCACCAAGATTGAAAACCTAGATCAACTTAGTGATCTTGGTGTGACCGAAATGGATGACTCGGTCATACCGAAATGGACAAAGAGGTTTTGGAAGTTTAAGTCTATGACGAATCGGGGACTCCAAGTGCTCCTCACACAGAGTGGTTCGAATCTGACTTGATCAAACTTTGTGATGTAGCATGAATAGAGTTTGAGACGAGAAAATCATAGATAGCTAGAGAGAGTTCTTAGGCATTCTTGTCCATCCATTTGGCAAAAGAGAAAAAGCCAAACAATCAAAGCAACAAATGGATGTCCTCGAATGAGTAAAATATGCAACCAACATGCTCATACAATAAGATGGTAAATTAAGGACAGTATAACCGAGACTAAAGCGAGCCTTCTCAGCGATTTACATTTTTGGCCGTCCGTTTCCATGATCTGAATATTTCTGTCCGTCAGATCGACTTCTAATCGTGAACTGGGCCAGCTGTCGCTATTCTGGAAGCCGAAACCGTGGTATGTGGTTATATGGGCCCTCTACCTCCCAAAGCCCATTCTCTCAGCCTCGCTCAGCCCCCTCCTTGTTAGTTTTCCAGCCCATTCTCACCCTCTCCCATTCCCTCATCCCCTCGTCCAATCCAATCGACCTGGGCGAACAGCCCTACCGATAGGCGACAGCGCCGCCGCCGGCGAATCCCTTCATCCTTTGCCTCGATCGCTACCTTTATCCTCTGCCTCGATCGCTCCCTCCCATGTTGCCTCCTTGTCCCGCTGTTCTATGCCAGCCGACGGTGAGTCCTCAGGCTATCACGGGAATACCAATATGAAAGTTATATCACGCAGGGTTGTGATCTAAAAACAAGTCAAGGCCAACCCTTTAATCATTCTTCTTTTGTTTCAAGAGTAAGCTGGTGGGATTATAAACTCTGGTGATTCTGTGCAGAATTCCTCCAGCGCATGCACACGGGAAAGAGATCACTTGGAGTAGAACTACCCACATATAAGAATTGGCAGGAAAGGGGATGGTCACATGAAGTTTGTTGTCATGTTGAACTGCGAGTTGTGTAATCAGAAAGTGCTTCTGCCACTATTGGCTATATAATTTCGTTTTGCTCCCAGAAAAAAATTGTTGGAATAATAAACATTTCTTGTTCAACTAGGCCACGGTTCACTCAGTCGCAGATGATGGCGAGGCGACAAAGACGTACAGTGTGCCCAGCTCATCCCGTGTTCGATTGGGCTGGGGCGCTCATGGCGGCGCTGAAAGGAATCTCCTAGCCAAATTTTAGCATGGAGGCGCCTTCCAGAGCACCTTGCCGCTGATAGTGATGTCCGGCGGCGCGAGGACATGGTGAGGCTTCAATGAATCATCCATGGATCCGACGATTTCAAGGTTCGGTCTCCCCTTTATCCCCCCTGCTATTCCTATAAAACAATTCCACAGAGTTAAGACGTTAGGTACCACAGATCTTCCATTGATCAGGGTGAATTGTTGATTATGCTTATTATAGGCTTCGAAGGATTAAATATGAGAACATAATTCTCGAAACGGAGGAGGTTCAATTGGTGTTCCTGGAGATGACAAGAAGGATCATTCAAGGGAAGAGGATTCGTTGCAAGAGAGTCGAATGCCGGCACGGGCGGTCCTCTCAAAGGGCTCATTACAGCATCACAAAGACACGGGCAACGGTGCTACTGCTGATGGTAGAGAGAAGATCAACGGCAAGGGAGGCAAGGGAAAAACTGAGGGTGCGAAACAGAGTTTATTCTAGATGTCTTTTTTTTGCTGATCAACTCCATCTCAATCCCCATCCATCTTCCTCTAATTTTTCTTTTGTTTCTGTACAGGTCAAGTCAAAGAGGGTTTACAACTAGGTATAAAGCTTCACGAGGACTCACCTTCTTGGGATGGAAGATGATCAGTTACTGATAAGTTATAAAATTTCAATATTTTGGTGATGGTACCGACTGGGTGTTCTTCCAGATTTACTTCTATCATGTGTATTAAAACACGTTCAGCTTATGTAGATGATGCACAAATACTGCAGTAAAAGTAAATACATTACCTGTAAATTGAACTGTTGATTTAGTAATTCTACTTATGGTCCAGCGATCGATCAATTGTTGAGGCTACACTGAACCAAAAATTGCTTACTGGGGCAGTACTATAGTCTCTTGATTATGCTCTCAAGTAAATATCATGTCTTCCTCTAATTAGAAATTTAGAAAACAATAGGTTAATCAGAAGCTTTCTTACAAAAAGAGTGCTCTTCAGAAGCTACTACATGTATACGCGAACATCACATGCATGTTTTCTTAATTTTCAGGTGCTTGTGAATATGTGCGGAAGTACAGTAGCCTGTAGCTTTGTAGGCGTTGAACTAAATACCAATCCAAGTAGGAGTGAAAGGAAGATAATATAGGTTTTGATCCGCCAAAAGGTCTATTTATTCTCATTTCAGTTAAAATTTACCTCTAAAACATTGCATGAAATCCTGCGCATATTGGATACTTTATTTATGCACCTTCTTGCATTTTAATTCCATGTAAGTTGTGTACTCTATTTAATAAGTTATTTGTATTTTGGCTACAAATGATTTTATTGGATATACTGTAGACATTTTCCGCAGTGACTGTTGCAGCTTGCTAGACATAGGAAAAGATGGGAGTCAATCCAAGATGACATCAGCAACCAAAGGTGAACATTTATATAAACATTTTGGTTTTCTGATACAAGAATAATCATGTGTTTTTTTCTTTGAAGGTATGTGATTTTCTTGCAGTGTGGAAATTATTATTATGATAATTCATCAGAGATGGGTACTTACGTTATTTTCTTCTTACAAAGAAATTCAAGTTTGAATCTTAGATTTGACAATTATTTTACATGTCATGAAGTGTGTACTGCATCGCTCAGAAAAATCATAGCTTCCATCCAGCGGCTTTGGCCGAGTTAATCTGTGCATTGATGTTTCACCATTTCCTGAAGTTATATAACTATTGTGGTTTCCTTCAGGTTAATGCCATTACTCAATTAAGTGAAGGTTAATCGTTGCTCCTTGATCAAGGCTATTAATTTATAGATGGGTCTTCGAGTATACTCATAGTAGTCCAGTGACGAATATAAGTTGAAGCAAGAGTCTCTAACATAAAAAACATTTTCATTTGAAAGTAGCAATAAGATAGAAATGGCTATACATATATTATATACATGGAACTAAGCTGTATATAGCATACCCAGCTTCGAGAGACTATTATCCTCTTTTTGGTTATGTGACAAAGCATGCACAATCACTCTAGCATCTATCAAGCAATTTGGCGCTGACTAGGTCATCTATATATGAGTATATTGACTTAGGAGTCAAATGAGAACATTTGATCGTAGGTCATACTCATCGTTTAAGCACAAGTGGGGTTGCCACTTTTACATAAAGCATTGTTGTGTTCACACCATTTGAGTTGCTTTAGCCCAATTGATTAGAGTAAAGCTCCCCCTAGATGTGATATCCCCCCTAAGAGGGATGAACTAACCTTGGTTTTTGTCGATGACGACTTCACGTAGGTGTTAAAAATGTAGATGCTCAATGTTGATGTAGATCTTTTGGAGCAATCCTTTGGAGTGAGTTGCACTTTCAATACCTACACGGGTTAGTCCCACAAGGAACAAACAAGGATATCCATAGACATAGAGTGATGTTCACATAGGATGATGTCCATGAAAGCATTATGTTACCTTGTCCCTTGTCTTACCAACAAGAGGGTTTGTGACTCCTTGAACTAGTGCAAGATATGGAAGTTTTTTGCACTTGTCCTCGCAAAAATGATATGAGTGAAGTATGTTGGCGGAGTCACCCTCAAGAACTCTCTAGTTCTTCTTCTTCGGAATCCACACCATGTTGATGGGAATCCTTGGAGTTGTAGTCGTACTTGATGAAGTAGAACTTGATGTAGTCTTGGGAACCCACTTGACCAAGGGTTTGGGAGCTTCCTCAAATGCATCAATCTCCTCTTGAAGCTTGTCCTTGCCTTTTTGCTTGTGGTCTTGTGGTGGAAGATCATCTGGAGCTTGTGTTCCTTGGAAAGAAGTAGGATCATACTTCTCTTGTTGAGGAACAAACTTCGTCTTGGGGTATTGATCTTCTTCCTATTCAACTCCATTGGCATTGAACTTTCATTCTAAACCGACACCTTGATTCTTCCGGTGTCTTCCTTGCTCGCGTACAATTTCCTCAAATTGCTTACTTCCGGCAAGGCTCTTGTAAACAACTTTCTCTATAGTTCCCTTCAATAAGCTATTTTCTTGCTCAAGTGTAACTTGGCTAGGAGAATCATTAGTGGAATCAATAGAACTACAAGAAGCAACATCATAGGGTTTAGCATGATTATTGTTACTACTAGAAGAATAATCTTTCTTACTCTTGTTGCTAGATTTAACTTGTGGCATGTAAGTAGACAAGAGTAAACGCTTGGCAATGTAAGAAGAACTTTTCTTATGAAGATCATCATTGATCGCTTTTAAGAATCCATGCTCTTGCTCAAGGTTGAGCTTTTCGAAGCGTAACTTCTCACGAGTCTTTAAAAGTTCTCGATGATTTTCCAAGGTAGTTTCATGAGCTAACTTAAGAGTGTTTAGCTCTTTAGTTAGACGCTTAATCTCCTTCTTATCATCGTCATTCGTTTTGTCTTGACTAGCATGATTAATAGCAAGTTCATCATAGTTTTCATCACTAGAATTGTCAACAAGTAAATCATCATCACCTAGAAAGTCATCTTCATCACTATTGAACTCAACATACTCGGGGTGTGATACCCCTGGGCCTTTAGCCATGAAGCATCTTCCAATTCCTTCATTTGGTGACTCAAATATGTCGTAGGAGTTGGTTGACACAAGTGCTAGATCGGCAACACCTTCATCTTGAGTATATTCGGAGTCGGAGTGATAACTTCTATCAGAGTGATCGTCGGAGTCGGAGTCGGATACCCATTCACCAACGTGAGCTTGATGTCTTCGTTTTGTGTAGCTCCTTGATGATTTGTCCTTCCTTTCCGAATCCTTGCTTCTCCATGATGTTATTCGTTCATAACGGTCATCTCTACTCCTTCTCTCTCTTGGTGGTGATTCTTCACTCCTACTCCTTATTTTGGGAGAATCTTTTCTTCTTTTGTAGGGAGCCGTATACTCATTGGAGTAGTGTCCGGGTCTTCCACAATTATAGCAATTGCATTCACGACCTGAAGATATTTTGTCATTGTAGGACCTTGACTTGGAACTTCTTTCCTTGCTTCTATTCTTGTAAAACTTGTTGAAATTCTTCACCATTAGGCTCAATTCTTCATTGAAGTTTTGTTTCTCACTTGATGATGTGGGAGCATCACATGAGGCTTTGTAAGCACCACTTGACTTGTTGTGAAACTCTTCCTTATCCTTGAGTGACATCTCATGAGCAACAATCCTTCCAATGACTTCCGTTGGCTTGAGATCTTTGTAATTGGGCATCATTTGGATCAATGTGCACACGATATCATATTTTCCATCCAAGACTCTTCGGATCTTCTTGATGATGAATCTATCGGTCATCTCTTCACTTCCTAAGCCGGCAATCTCATTTGTGATGAGAGCAAGCCTAGAGTACATTTCAGCGACACCTTCACTATCCTTCATTTTGAACTTGTCAAGTTGACTTTGAAGCACATCCAATTTGGATTCCTTGACGGAATCGGTACCTTCATGCATATCAATCAAAGTATCCCAAATTTCCTTTGCATTCTCAAGACGGCTGATTTTGTTGAATTCTTCGGGGCACAATCCGTTGAAGAGAATATCACAAGCTTGAGCATTGTATTGTAGCATCTTCAACTCTTCCGCGCTAGCATCACGGTTCGGTTCTCTCCCATCAAAGAATTCACCTTGCAAGCCAATACACACAATAGCCCGAACAGCGGGGTTATGTCCAAGAATATGCATTTTCATCTTATGCTTCCAACTAACAAAATTAGTACCATCAAAGTAAGGACCTCTACGGTGTTAATTTCCCTCACTAGACGCCATACTCTTCTAGGTTGTGAAATCAAGGCTATGATCACCAAAGCTATGGAAATCAAGGGAAATGGAGACCAAGGCTCTGATACCACTTGTAGGATCGAAAGTATGTCTATAGGGGGGCGATTAGACTACTTGACCAAATAAAAATCTAGCCTTTTCCCAATTTTAAGTCTTGACAGATTTTAGCAACTTAGCACAAACAAGTAATCAACCTACACATGCAACTTTAAGAGTATAGTAGCGGAATGTAAAACAATTTCATATGAAGGTAAAGGGAGGAGTTTGGAGGGAGCAAATGCAATGTAGACACGGAGATTTTTGGCGTGGTTCCGATAAGTGGTGCTATCGTACATCCACGTTGATGGAGACTTCAACCCACGAAGGGTAACGGTTGCGCGAGTCCACGGAGGGCTCCACCCACGAAGGGTCCACGAAGAAGCAACCTTGTCTATCCCACCATGGCCATCGCCCACGAAGGACTTGCCTCACTAGGGTAGATATTCACGAAGTAGGCGATCTCCTTGCCCATACAAACTCCTTGGTTCAACTCCACAATCTTGACGGAGGCTCCCAAGTGACACCTAGACAATCTAGGAGACACCACTCTCCAAAAGGTAATAGATGATGTGTTGTTGATGAACTCCTTGCTCTTGTGCTTCAAATGATAGTCTCCTCAACACTCAACTCTCTCTCATAGGATTTGATTTGGTAGAAAGATGATTTGAGTGGAAAGCAACTTGAGGAAGGCTAGAGATCAAGATTTATGTGGTTGGATTGGAATATCTTGACCTCAACACAAGTGTAGGTGGTTCTCTCTCAGAAAATGTATGTTGGAAGTGTAGGCATATTCTGATGGCTCTCTCCACGAATGAAGATTGGGTGGAGGGGTATATATAGCCTCCACACAAAATCTAACCGTTACACACAAATCACCAAACTCGGTGGGACCGAATCATATATCTCGGTCAGACCGATTTAGTTCAAAATGTGAAAGTTAGGATTTTCGGTGGGACCGATATGTCAACTCGGTGGGACCGATTCCATTAGGGTTAGGGCATAAGGTAATCTCGGTGAGACCGATTACACAAACTCGGCGGGACCGATTTTGGTAATAGGAAAACAGAGAGTTGGCCAGGCAAACTCGGTGGGACCGATTATCTCATCTCGGTTAGACCAAAACGTTACAAAGGGGAAACAGAGAGTTTGCATTGCAATCTCGGTGAGACCAATCGCTCATCTCGGTTGGACCGAAATGTTATGAAGGGAAACAGAGAGTTTGCAATCCCATCTCAGTGAGACCGAGATCCCTATCGGTGAGACCGAAGTGACTAGGGTTTCTGGCAGTAGCTATGTCAAGTGAACTCAGTGGCGCCGGATAGAAGATTTCGGTGCGGCCGAGTTTGACTTTTGGTTTGGGACATATGTGGATATGGGAAAGTAGTTGAGGGTTTTTGGAGCATATCACTAAGCATTTTGAGCAAGCAACTCATTAAGCAACACCTCACCCCCTTTTAACAGTATTGGCTTTTCCTATGGATTCAATGTGATCTTGGATCACTAAAAGTAAAATGTAGAGTCTTGTGCTTATAGCTTGAGCCAATCTTTTGTCCTTAGCATTTTGAGGGGTCCACTTTCTAATCCATGCCATACCAATCATTGAGCTTTTCCTGAAATATTTATCTTCAAGTAGCATTAGCTCAATGAGCTATATGTTGTTAGGAATTACCAAAACCACCCAGGGATAGTTGCACTTTCAGATCGAGGCCCACTTGTCATAGGCCCAACATCCGTGTGCATTAGGTCACATGATACAACTCCCGACATAAGTGCACCAACATTCGGAGATCACCACCTTGCAGGATCAGTATGCTAGAATGCCCTAGTATATATTGGTGTTGTTCACTTGTCTAATGATGATATATTTTGACATCTTATTATGCATTACGCTGTGGTAAACTCTTTTGACATGACCATGAAATCAGAAGTTTGCACAAATCAGTTGCTGATGGAATTGATGCAAGAGATGGTTTTCCACAACATCTCGCTCCTGTTTTCCCTGCCAACCATGTTGTCATGTTATTCAGGTTGGACTTAAATAGCTCGACCTGTCTACCTGTTAGCACATCTCTCAAAAGTTTGCACAACTCAGTTGTTGTTGGAATCGAAGCAAGAAATGGTTTTCCACATCATCTCAATTTAAGCATCATTTAAATGTTAGTTATTTTTTTCTTTCTTGTCATCTTCAGTTCACCTCTGACATTGATATGCATTCAAACTCCAATTAGATGTTAATGCACAATTATTCCTTTTCTAATAAACTTTTTTCATTGTCCATGAAACTTGAGAAAATCACTCGCAAGTTTTTGAGGGAACTCTGGTATTGACAAGAAATATAGAACTGTGCAATTCACAAGTGAGGTAGCATCGATTTCTCCCTGAAAAACTTGTGCTCACGAATAGCAATAAATATGCCCTTTTGCACTTCTCATAAATCAGTTTTAATGGATATTTGCCTGTTTAATCAACTAGGATGGAGTGGTCTTTGTGCTAATGCTTATCTGTTATGAAGAAAATTGTTCAGATTTTTTTTGCATCTTTGAGGTTCTAAAAACTGCAGTATCACTTGATATACTTGGGTGCATATTTTATTTTTTTGGGAAACCTGAGGAACACCTGGACATTTCCCGCAAGTCTTAGTTCGGTTCAAATATGGAGAAGATTCCAGCCTAGCTAGATTTTGGTATTGTTATGTTAATCTCGTACATGAACTTCTATCAATTTCAGTGTAAAGACATACCCTTCAGAAATTATTCAGACTGCCATATCTACAGTTGATGTCATGAATTCCATAGCTCATGGTCAGAAGATCGATCCATCTGTGCTCTGTTGCAGGTCTTCAACACATTGGAATAGCTTGCTCAGATTTGCCATCATGCTGGCCTGATAGACGTAAAGAGAAGACTGATAATATCTTGAAAACAGTCTGTCATACATTCATTTTCTAATTACAGGTTATGCACCCAAATGCTCAAAAAGAGATGATGTACTAATATGTGGCACTTCTGGGCAAAAGTTTATTCAGTACGTGAGCCAAATATTAGGTACCATGCCCTGGTAAGGTATATATTTTTTAATACAATTAACTCGTATTGGAAGATGGAATGAGAAGATTAATTCTTTGAATATGTGATTGCAATAGAATGCAGCCAAGTCACATGCACACAGACTTGGTTAGTTTGGCCTCTTTACATATGTCACTATTCACAATCTCTTTCACAGCCAGGTCTGCGTTGACCTATGTCTCTTTGCTACGCTTATGGCTCTCCAAAAAATTATCATCATTACACTAGTCACACAACGAGGTACAAAATGACGTCTGCCACATCACTACCCCATGGCTCTCTGGAAATCATCTCTGCGTCATTTCCTTTCTCCAAGCGTCCAGGTAAGTCGACCAATTCCATATGTTGTTTTTCATTGCCGAAATCTAACAAACCTTGAATTTCACCCGCCGTTCATTTAATAGAACATACTGCTTTGCCCGCAAGAAACATGAATCTGTTTGCCTCACTAAATTGGTTAGCTCTCTATTCGGTTTGAGTATGGATCAGTGGTTCAGAACAATATAAGGGAGCTGAAGAAAAAAATTGCATGGAGTAATTTTTGTGAACAATAATAAAACATAACATAATCTCCTAGAAATGAATCAATCTAGGAAAGCACAATAAAGCCCTCGGAAGATGTTTTAACTACACTCAAACTGAATATGTAGCCTTTGCATGCACAATATGAGTGAACTATGTAGTGCTAACAAGAGAGGTTAATTTTTATTTTCTGTTTATATGCGAACTATGTATGGGTTTCTGCAGTTTTCATTACAAAAATCCTTTCGACAGCACATGTCAAAGCATCTTATGGAAGGACATTAGTGGTTAAAGCACATCCAAGCTGTTAAACTATCTATCAGAAGTGAGCATTCAGATGTTCAATTGATACTCATACATGGAGGGATAGAAGTGGCTAAAGCGCAGAAATGTTAGATCTAATGGAGAGCGGCGTTTTGGTGCCTCCTTTTGTTCGTAATATATATTTCAATATTGCACATTTGACAAAGAAGATATATAAGTAAGTACTGATCATTCATTGGTTTCCAATTAAAACAATTAACTGATTTAGTGAGTAGCAAAATTGTATTAGGAAAGAACTACACAAATGAATCCCAAGCACTCCCCTAATAAATATCATAAGGTCTGTTGAGAGCTTAATTTGTAACCATGTAATATTTAACAATTTTGGTTTGGGAGCTTAATTTGTAACATGTAATATGTACTCCCTTTGTAAAGAAATATAAGAGCCTTTAGATCGCTATATGTTCTAAAAGGTCTTATATTTGTTTACATAGGGAGTAACAATTAGCATTTTGTTAAGTTCTGTTGCAAGATATCTATCCAAGTGGATCTACTGATAAGTACTCCCTTTGTAAGCAAATTTGTTTACACGGGAAGCATCATATATCATGCAGTCCTTGTTATTTGATATTGTTACCACACCTCTTTATTTCAATCTACGCACACACACCTTTCTGTTTAAAATAAGCAAATTTTGGTTTCTGCCAAAATAATTAGACAAAACAAGATACCAATTATAGGCACCATATTGATGTCCGTGACATGTTGATCCACAAAATTAATTAGCTCAGAGTTATCTCTGGCATGCGATGGTGAAGTTAGAAAACTCACTACACAACATTCGAGGACAGAAGGACATAAATATAAGCTAGGAAGCTAATTGAGATGAGGACAACCGGGTTGGCAGTAGCAACAGACGAGTAGGGTGGGTGGCATTAGAAGGGGCGAACTTGAATGTCAGTGGTGCCAATCCTTCAGTGGTCGCCGCACTCAGAGAAGGTGGTGGTGCTATGGTGAGTAGCAGGTCGCATCGCCGTGGCGTTCCTACCGACGCGATGGTGTGCACTCCTTGGCACTAGGAATCGGTTGGGACAACCTAGTCATGGATATTGACGATGTGACATCGCGACTATGCTTGCGCAACTCAGCTGGGGTAGAAGACCGGGCTCGACGATGAGTGTGCCGTCCCTCCTTGCCACGCACCAGACCTGTGTACTAGGTCGTCCAACCCACATAAGAACGAGTCGGCTACGTGGCCGACACTAACGGAGAGCTAATATCCCTATTGCACCTCCCGGTCAAATCTCGTTGCCCTTGATGCCAGACCGGCGGATGAGTGGGCTCGGTGCTGCATCGACAACATGAGAGGTGGTCGGGGAGAAAAGGAGGTGGGAAGAAGAGGGGGTGGGTGACGCCGTGACTCGCGTGCAGGGAGAGGAGAGTGTGAGCTTCGCCTTGGTGTGGAGCGGAGGTGTCGGGGAGAGATGCCGGCGACAATGCTATGGTGGGGAGATGAGATGTGGCAGCGCCCGGTGACTGGCTGGCTGTGTGAGGAGAGCAGGAGGGAGTTGTGGGGTGAGTGAGTGAGAGGAGTGAACTTTTTCCTTAAAGAAAAGGAGAAATGAGCAGTTGCTATGAGGTGACATAAGTGTCACATAGCCTAGCAAGTCATTTTTAGAGAGAAGACCATCCAAGTGACCTATAGGTAGCCTACAATTTATTGCTTACGAATATCGGGATGCGAATCACATGGTATTATGCAAATGAAGCTAAAGAAAACATTCCTCACATTATTGTACGCAAGTAAATTTTAGTTTGTAATAGAAATACAACTGGTCATTGCCGTTTATGTACACATCGTTCAGTTAGATTTTTATGAACTTACATCGCAAGTGAAGTGGACTCCAATTGCTTTTTGATTGCTATAGGTTATCACTTCTATACATGTATTATGCTTATATATGTAACCGGAAAAAAAATCTATGGCCCGTGACAACGCACGGGCATTCTACTAGTAGGATATAGGATACGGGCTATACTAAACGGGACATGAAGTGACAGAAAAAGGAAATAAGGAAAGAAATTGGAATCCTGGGAGATATTCTATAATCTAATTTGAGAAGGACATGAGGTTGTTGAAAATATGCCCTAAATGCAATAATAAAGTGGTTATTATTATATTTTCTTGTTCATGATAATCGTTTATTATCCATGCTATAATTGTATTGACTGAAAACTCAAATACATGTGTGAAAACATAGACAACAACATGTCCCTAGTGAGCCTATACCGGGCTAGCTCGTTGATCAAAGATGGCTATGGTTTCCTAGCCATAGACATGAGTTGTCATTTGATAATGGGATCACATCATTAGGGGAATGATGTGATGGACAAGACTCAAACTATAAACGTAGCACATAATCGTATCAAGTTTATTGCTATCGTTTTCTGCATGTCAAGTATCTGTTCCTATGACCATGAGATCATGCAACTCACTGACACCGGAGGAGTACCTTGTGTGTATCAAACATCACAACGTAACTGGGTAATTATAAATATGCTCTATAGGTATCTTTGAGGGTGTCTGTTGAGTTGGCATGAATCAAGACTGAGATTTGTCACTTCGTATGACGGAGAGGTATCTCAGGGCCTACTCAGTAATACATCATCACAATGAGCTTGCAAGAAACGTGACTAAAGAGTTAGCCAAGGGATCTTGTATTACGGAATGAGTAAAGAGACTTGCCGGTAATGGGATTGAACTAGGTATGAAGATATCGACGATCGAATTCCGGGCAAGTAACATAACAATAGACAAAGAAAACTGCATACGGGATTAGCTGAATCCTTGGCAAAAATACGGCGAACAAACTCGAACCCAAAACCTGTCGACTAGTACATAACGAAGCGGCCAACCGAGTTGGCTTGCGTTGTTGGTTAAAAATAAGATTGACTAGTAGAATGCCCCTGTGGGAAAAAGTATAGAAATGATGACTAAGTGACATGAGTTAAGTCCTTCGAATATATATTGCCTTTTATCAATTTCTTTAGCAGATACTATCAGAGCAACTATGCATTAGTCGCCTCTCTTTTTTGGTGGTAAAATTTTGTGATCGTCGTCTTCTTCCTTCTCTTCATCTTCCTCCTTTCGTCCCCATGGCCCATCCTCCGACACTGGTGATCTTCGGTACCAATGTCGTGCGCCACCATACCTGAGCTGCCTTCTCTTCTGGTACACCGTTGCCCGACACTTGCCGCGGCCGGTGTCGATGCCGCCCTGCCAAAGCTACCATCTCCACCAATGCGCCGTTGCTCGTGATCCATCCTCCAATACTGGTTGCGACCAATGCCAATATCGCGTGCCGCCCTACTCGAGCTGCATTCTCCATAAGTCCGATGTTACCCATAACCCTCTTCTAAAATTGCGTACTTGGTGTCGTCTTCTTATTCCTCCTTCCGCCCCCAAGACCCACCTTTTGACACTGGCTGCGGCCGGTGTCAACGTGGCGTGCCCCCTTTCTACAATGCCAGTGAGCACCCACACTACATGATTGATAAGGCTATATTTTTTGTTGTCAAATTTGACATAAATAATGTCTACTCTTTTGGTCACAAGTTGCACTTTATTTGAATATCAACATGGTATAAGAAAAAAAACATGCAGTCCAAATAATGGTGGTAAGGACAAGAATATGCATTGAACTTTGTCGGATGGCCGATC
>NC_041388.1:178980806-178981603 GCF_002162155.2 Triticum dicoccoides | reverse complement strand
AGGACATAAATATAAGCTAGGAAGCTAATTGAGATGAGGACAACCGGGTTGGCAGTAGCAACAGACGAGTAGGGTGGGTGGCATTAGAAGGGGCGAACTTGAATGTCAGTGGTGCCAATCCTTCAGTGGTCGCCGCACTCAGAGAAGGTGGTGGTGCTATGGTGAGTAGCAGGTCGCATCGCCGTGGCGTTCCTACCGACGCGATGGTGTGCACTCCTTGGCACTAGGAATCGGTTGGGACAACCTAGTCATGGATATTGACGATGTGACATCGCGACTATGCTTGCGCAACTCAGCTGGGGTAGAAGACCGGGCTCGACGATGAGTGTGCCGTCCCTCCTTGCCACGCACCAGACCTGTGTACTAGGTCGTCCAACCCACATAAGAACGAGTCGGCTACGTGGCCGACACTAACGGAGAGCTAATATCCCTATTGCACCTCCCGGTCAAATCTCGTTGCCCTTGATGCCAGACCGGCGGATGAGTGGGCTCGGTGCTGCATCGACAACATGAGAGGTGGTCGGGGAGAAAAGGAGGTGGGAAGAAGAGGGGGTGGGTGACGCCGTGACTCGCGTGCAGGGAGAGGAGAGTGTGAGCTTCGCCTTGGTGTGGAGCGGAGGTGTCGGGGAGAGATGCCGGCGACAATGCTATGGTGGGGAGATGAGATGTGGCAGCGCCCGGTGACTGGCTGGCTGTGTGAGGAGAGCAGGAGGGAGTTGTGGGGTGAGTGAGTGAGAGGAGTGAACTTTTTCCTTAAAGAAAAGGAGAAATGAGCAGTTGCTATGAGGTGACATAAG
>NC_041388.1:178924817-178980796 GCF_002162155.2 Triticum dicoccoides | reverse complement strand
CACGTTGGTCATAATTTGATGAATCATAGCATGACCTATACAAAACTGAAAGGTATGATACATGGCCTCTTTTGCTATAGTATATGACACTACAAAGAAATGTGAGCCCATCAGCGAGTTGCCGCAAGTAACTTCTCTTACCATACAACGCGAGGTGATTGCATGTTAAATCATTATTTGGAAATAATGAAATTTGCATGTAGTGCAAAGTTAGTGTTCGTCTCTCCTTGTTGTTTGACCGCAAATAGATGTTTTATTCTCCTAAGGCCACGATAAATGAAAAGAACAACAATCAGTACAACCAAGTAAACAAAACTAAAACAATTACCTCCTTAACTAAAATACCCCCATCGATAAACTTCAACCATTTCATTGTGAAATGCAATTCGTTAAAGTTGTTTAGAGACAGCTTCAAAGGGCAGATCCATCATCCGTGTCCTGAAGTGTGTAACCTGAATCAAAAGATCAAAATTCAGATACTAATTAATTGCTTAGAGGGGTGTACATGCGTAAAATATTGTATCTGGATTTGCGTAAAACCATCATTTTCTTACAAGTTCAAATACGATCTTGGACATTCAATCATGGCAATGATAATATTGGGAAAAATATGAAGTTAGCTATAATTGGAAGCAAATATTTTAAAAACTGCACTATGTAAAGAATACAATTTATTCAAATAAAATTTCCCGAATTGTTCCATAGCAACATTTATTCAGGATTGCACAAAGTCTAAATATGTAATGGCAAGGATTGCTAAGAAGATTGTTATCCTCATATATTGTATCCAGAGTATAGATTGGAGTCTACTATTATAATCATGCTACTCATAATTCAGTATGTTTGGTTGCAAATTTGCAATCCCTTCCTGATCCAGTCTATCTGGTCAACTTACCAAGATCTGATCTTGCAGTACAAACTCAAATTCCTTATGACTAAGACTTGCAGCAACATGCAACATGATTGGGTATAGTAAGGGAGGAAGACTCTCTACCAGCCATTTAATGTGCTAAAAAGTGACGACACACAATTCCAGTTGTTTAAAAGAGTAGTGTGTTACTTTGTTGTAATAAAATCAAATAAAGCATTATATAAACAATTCCAATTGTTTGAAAGCTGGCCAATTTAACTTTTAGATACAAGAGACTACAGAGGGTCCTCTCCTCATATTGTTTCGAAGAGTATATCTGTAAACAATAAGGCCCCACTTGGATCGTCAGTTGGCCCCTAAATACACCCGTAAAGAATACACACCTCAAGGTGTCGTTTCTTTTTTGAAGCACATTTGACAAAGAAGATATATAAGTAAGTACTGATCATTCATTGGTTTCCAATTAAAACAATTAACTGATTTAGTGAGTAGCAAAATTGTATTAGGAAAGAACTACACAAATGAATCCCAAGCACTCCCCTAATAAATATCATAAGGTCTGTTGAGAGCTTAATTTGTAACCATGTAATATTTAACAATTTTGGTTTGGGAGCTTAATTTGTAACATGTAATATGTACTCCCTTTGTAAAGAAATATAAGAGCCTTTAGATCGCTATATGTTCTAAAAGGTCTTATATTTGTTTACATAGGGAGTAACAATTAGCATTTTGTTAAGTTCTGTTGCAAGATATCTATCCAAGTGGATCTACTGATAAGTACTCCCTTTGTAAGCAAATTTGTTTACACGGGAAGCATCATATATCATGCAGTCCTTGTTATTTGATATTGTTACCACACCTCTTTATTTCAATCTACGCACACACACCTTTCTGTTTAAAATAAGCAAATTTTGGTTTCTGCCAAAATAATTAGACAAAACAAGATACCAATTATAGGCACCATATTGATGTCCGTGACATGTTGATCCACAAAATTAATTAGCTCAGAGTTATCTCTAGCATGCGATGGTGAAGTTAGAAAACTCACTACACAACATTCGAGGACAGTAGGACATAAATATAAGCTAGGAAGCTAATTGAGATGAGGACAACCGGGTTGGCAGTAGCAACAGACGAGTAGGGTGGGTGGCATTAGAAGGGGCGAACTTGAATGTCAGTGGTGCCAATCCTTCAGTGGTCGCCGCACTCAGAGAAGGTGGTGGTGCTATGGTGAGTAGCAGGTCGCATCGCCGTGGCGTTCCTACCGACGCGATGGTGTGCACTCCTTGGCACTAGGAATCGGTTGGGACAACCTAGTCATGGATATTGACGATGTGACATCGCGACTATGCTTGCGCAACTCAGCTGGGGTAGAAGACCGGGCTCGACGATGAGTGTGCCGTCCCTCCTTGCCACGCACCAGACCTGTGTACTAGGTCGTCCAACCCACATAAGAACGAGTCGGCTACGTGGCCGACACTAACGGAGAGCTAATATCCCTATTGCACCTCCCGGTCAAATCTCGTTGCCCTTGATGCCAGACCGGCGGATGAGTGGGCTCGGTGCTGCATCGACAACATGAGAGGTGGTCGGGGAGAAAAGGAGGTGGGAAGAAGAGGGGGTGGGTGACGCCGTGACTCGCGTGCAGGGAGAGGAGAGTGTGAGCTTCGCCTTGGTGTGGAGCGGAGGTGTCGGGGAGAGATGCCGGCGACAATGCTATGGTGGGGAGATGAGATGTGGCAGCGCCCGGTGACTGGCTGGCTGTGTGAGGAGAGCAGGAGGGAGTTGTGGGGTGAGTGAGTGAGAGGAGTGAACTTTTTCCTTAAAGAAAAGGAGAAATGAGCAGTTGCTATGAGGTGACATAAGCGTCACATAGCCTAGCAAGTCATTTTTAGAGAGAAGACCATCCAAGTGACCTATAGGTAGCCTACAATTTATTGCTTACGAATATCGGGATGCGAATCACATGGTATTATGCAAATGAAGCTAAAGAAAACATTCCTCACATTATTGTACGCAAGTAAATTTTAGTTTGTAATAGAAATACAACTGGTCATTGCCGTTTATGTACACATCGTTCAGTTAGATTTTTATGAACTTACATCGCAAGTGAAGTGGACTCCAATTGCTTTTTGATTGCTATAGGTTATCACTTCTATACATGTATTATGCTTATATATGTAACCGGAAAAAAAATCTATGGCCCGTGACAACGCACGGGCATTCTACTAGTAGGATATAGGATACGGGCTATACTAAACGGGACATGAAGTGACAGAAAAAGGAAATAAGGAAAGAAATTGGAATCCTGGGAGATATTCTATAATCTAATTTGAGAAGGACATGAGGTTGTTGAAAATATGCCCTAAATGCAATAATAAAGTGGTTATTATTATATTTTCTTGTTCATGATAATCGTTTATTATCCATGCTATAATTGTATTGACTGAAAACTCAAATACATGTGTGAAAACATAGACAACAACATGTCCCTAGTGAGCCTATACCGGGCTAGCTCGTTGATCAAAGATGGCTATGGTTTCCTAGCCATAGACATGAGTTGTCATTTGATAATGGGATCACATCATTAGGGGAATGATGTGATGGACAAGACTCAAACTATAAACGTAGCACATAATCGTATCAAGTTTATTGCTATCGTTTTCTGCATGTCAAGTATCTGTTCCTATGACCATGAGATCATGCAACTCACTGACACCGGAGGAGTACCTTGTGTGTATCAAACATCACAACGTAACTGGGTAATTATAAATATGCTCTATAGGTATCTTTGAGGGTGTCTGTTGAGTTGGCATGAATCAAGACTGAGATTTGTCACTCCGTATGACGGAGAGGTATCTCAGGGCCTACTCAGTAATACATCATCACAATGAGCTTGCAAGAAACGTGACTAAAGAGTTAGCCAAGGGATCTTGTATTACGGAATGAGTAAAGAGACTTGCCGGTAATGGGATTGAACTAGGTATGAAGATATCGACGATCGAATTCCGGGCAAGTAACATAACAATAGACAAAGAAAACTGCATACGGGATTAGCTGAATCCTTGGCAAAAATACTCACCGGCGAACAAACTCGAACCCAAAACCTGTCGACTAGTACATAACGAAGCGGCCAACCGAGTTGGCTTGCGTTGTTGGTTAAAAATAAGATTGACTAGTAGAATGCCCCTGTGGGAAAAAGTATAGAAATGATGACTAAGTGACATGAGTTAAGTCCTTCGAATATATATTGCCTTTTATCAATTTCTTTAGCGGATACTATCAGAGCAACTATGCATTAGTCGCCTCTCTTTTTTGGTGGTAAAATTTTGTGATCGTCGTCTTCTTCCTTCTCTTCATCTTCCTCCTTCCGTCCCCATGGCCCATCCTCCGACACTGGTGATCTTCGGTACCAATGTCGTGCGCCACCATACCTGAGCTGCCTTCTCTTCTGGTACACCGTTGCCCGACACTTGCCGCGGCCGGTGTCGATGCCGCCCTGCCAAAGCTACCATCTCCACCAGTGCGCCGTTGCTCGTGATCCATCCTCCAATACTGGTTGCGACCAATGCCAATATCGCGTGCCGCCCTACTCGAGCTGCATTCTCCATAAGTCCGATGTTACCCATAACCCTCTTCTAAAATTGCGTACTTGGTGTCGTCTTCTTATTCCTCCTTCCGCCCCCAAGACCCACCTTTTGACACTGGCTGCGGCCGGTGTCAACGTGGCGTGCCCCCTTTCTACAATGCCAGTGAGCACCCACACTACATGATTGATAAGGCTATATTTTTTGTTGTCAAATTTGACATAAATAATGTCTACTCTTTTGGTCACAAGTTGCACTTTATTTGAATATCAACATGGTATAAGAAAAAAAACATGCAGTCCAAATAATGGTGGTAAGGACAAGAATATGCATTGAACTTTGTCGGATGGCCGATCACTCACATCACGTTGGTCATAATTTGATGAATCATAGCATGACCTATACAAAACTGAAAGGTATGATACATGGCCTCTTTTGCTATAGTATATGACACTACAAAGAAATGTGAGCCCATCAGCGAGTTGCCGCAAGTAACTTCTCTTACCATACAACGCGAGGTGATTGCATGTTAAATCATTATTTGGAAATAATGAAATTTGCATGTAGTGCAAAGTTAGTGTTCGTCTCTCCTTGTTGTTTGACCGCAAATAGATGTTTTATTCTCCTAAGGCCACGATAAATGAAAAGAACAACAATCAGTACAACCAAGTAAACAAAACTAAAACAATTACCTCCTTAACTAAAATACCCCCATCGATAAACTTCAACCATTTCATTGTGAAATGCAATTCGTTAAAGTTGTTTAGAGACAGCTTCAAAGGGCAGATCCATCATCCGTGTCCTGAAGTGTGTAACCTGAATCAAAAGATCAAAATTCAGATACTAATTAATTGCTTAGAGGGGTGTACATGCGTAAAATATTGTATCTGGATTTGCGTAAAACCATCATTTGCTTACAAGTTCAAATACGATCTTGGACATTCAATCATGGCAATGATAATATTGGGAAAAATATGAAGTTAGCTATAATTGGAAGCAAATATTTTAAAAACTGCACTATGTAAAGAATACAATTTATTCAAATAAAATTTCCCGAATTGTTCCATAGCAACATTTATTCAGGATTGCACAAATTCTAAATATGTAATGGCAAGGATTGCTAAGAAGATTGTTATCCTCATATATTGTATCCAGAGTATAGATTGGAGTCTACTATTATAATCATGCTACTCATAATTCAGTATGTTTGGTTGCAAATTTGCAATCCCTTCCTGATCCAGTCTATCTGGTCAACTTACCAAGATCTTATCTTGCAGTACAAACTCAAATTCCTTATGACTAAGACTTGCAGCAACATGCAATATGATTGGGTATAGTAAGGGAGGAAGACTCTCTACCAGCCATTTAATGTGCTAAAAAGTGACGACACACAATTCCAGTTGTTTAAAAGAGTAGTGTGTTACTTTGTTGTAATAAAATCAAATAAAGCATTATATAAACAATTCCAATTGTTTGAAAGCTGGCCAATTTAACTCTTAGATACAAGAGACTACAGAGGGTCCTCTCCTCATATGTTCAGTTTTTTATGTTTCGAAGAGTATATCTGTAAACAATAAGGCCCCACTTGGATCGTCAGTTGGCCCCTAAATACACCCGTAAAGAATACACACCTCAAGGTGTCGTTTCTTTTTTGAAGCAGAAAATGCAACCGGTAATCTACACCTCTAAACTAAACATGGGTGCATATATTTACACCCATGCCAAGCAAGGCCTAACATCAAGTCATCTTCTAAGTCTTTGAAAGAATTTTAACACTTCCAAATTTGGCATCATCTTTTGGAATTTTTTTGCATGCACACATTCAAAAATTCATTTGAGACAAGCTCACTAATCATCATGATGCCTATGTGTGGCTCACCGCTGGTCTGGCTGCTCTAGCCCTTTAGAACCTGCAATCGAACAAAACATGAATACATACAAACAACAAGTGCACTCACAAAGATTACACAGTAGAGCATTAGAAGCAGCATACATCTGACACCAGCTTCTGAGCTTCTTTCAACTCAACAACAACCTCCTTTGCCCACAAGATCAGATATTGGTTCAAAATTTCTGTATTCTCCATCTCGTTGGTCATATCACGTGGCACCTCTATCAGTTCAGCTATTTTTTCTTGTTGATTCTGAAGTTTCATTGCCTGATATGAGCTTTGTCACTTTTCCCGTTAGGTGCTTTATTTCTTGTTGAATTTTGTGTTTCACATGAAACTGTTCGTCCAACTTCTTAGTATTGTTTGAAACAGTTTCTTTCTCTTTCTACAGTATGTACACAGGAAGATACATATTGCTTATCTCTTAAAAGAATCAATATTGCTCATGTTACACACCAAGAAGGAATGATGGTCTGCCAAGAAATCCTGGTGAAACTACCAATTAGCCATTGCATGCATGTTATAGCATATTAGGAATTTCATTTCATTAATATCTAGTACAAAACCTAAGTATTGTCTGGAAGCATATATACGTCAAATAAATATAGTGCAAAGTGTCGGTGGGAACGACACCTATGGGATCACAAGAATCCCTACTGTGGTTGGCGGGGCGCGGGGTCGTGAGAAGAGCGGATCAAGCAGATAGCACACGGTTCGTTTATCCAGGTTCGGGCCGCAAGGATACGTAAAACCCTACTCCTGCTTTGGTGGATTGTATATCTGTGTTCTTGAGCTAGCTATGGGGCGTGAGGAGCTCCAAAAAGCCGAATCCTTCCTCTGGTCGCCTCGGGCCTCCTTTTATAGAAAAAGGGGTTGCCACAGTGGCACACAGGAGGTGGAAAGGGTACAGTGATGCGAGGTTATCCCTCGCATTACATGACAAGGCGCATTTAATGCGTCTTGCTTAGATGTCCTTGCTTTATCGGGGACGGGGGAGAGACCTGTCTCGTCCGTCGCCGCTCCTTCTTGTGTCGACACGCACCCTGGCCAGCGACGCCTGCGATGCCACGTAGGTAGGCAGGCAGCTGAGGTGGCGCAGTGGTGGGTCTTCACGAAGATCTGCATGCCGCCACGCAGGTGCCTGCCCAGCTGGTTGGGTCGGCAGCTGCATGCGAACGGCGGTGGTGGTTTAGTCGGCGTGGGCCTGGTGGTGGTCCTGTGGATGTCCTTGGCAAGGGCCTTGCGGGGGCCCCGACAAGGGTTTTGCCGAGGCGCCTGCTGTCATCCCCGGCAAGGTGCTTGCCTGGGGCCTTGTGGTTTTCCTCGGCTGGGATCCCGCCAAGGGTCGTCATCTTCTATAGTGTGTATCTGATCTTGAATGTCTTCACAAAGATCTGCATGCCGCCACGGGGATGTCTCCCGAATCCTTGCCCTTTGGGGGTAGTGGACTCAAGGGTAGGGGTGGAAACGGATCGGATGCGGATCGGATAGTGCTCTTACCACTTCCATTTTCATATTTTCAAAACGAATACGAATTCGAATACGGATGTTCTCGGATAAGGATGCGGCTCGGATATTATTCGTATACGGATACGTATCGGATATTTTCTTGATTCGAAACGGATACAAATAATATCAACATATTGCTTAAGTAGATTAGTCGATAGCTATGCGACCTAAAATAATCAACTTGTGACATACAATAAGTCAATGATAAATAGGTTTATGAATAAATATTATTGTAATGCATAATAATTTATAAGTTTAATCATATAATTAGTAAAATTTGACCACTTTTTTGGCTTTTATGTTGGATAATTGGAATATTGGGTTTAGAATTTTAAAAAATACCTCCCATAATCTTATTCGGATACGGATATATCCACTTCCATATCCATATTTGTGTCAAAATCTCCTACCATATTTTATTTTGTATTTTTTAATAAATTCGGATATGGATAATTTCCATTTTCATTTTGGTTCGGATGCGGATGTTTCGGATACGAATAGGCATTTTCTCGAATACGAGTATCGGATGTTTCGGATTATCCGCTACCACTTTCCACCCCTACTCAAGGGTGATTTGCTCCGTAGGCACGGGACGAGTCGCCGCCGCAAGGGTCTTGCCGGGGCTGCTAGAACTGTCTCCCGGCAAGGATCTTTCCGGGGGAGTCCGCTTCGTCCTCTTTGCTCTTCGTGGTCTTGGCCTTGGCGTCGTTCTAGTTCTCTTTAGCTTCGGTCTTACCCTGGCTCACCTCCCTTGCCTTGCTTGGTGTGGTGGTGCCCGTGGCTCAGACTGCCTGTGCACAGTTATAGGGGTACAAAAAGTGTACCCCTCTTTTTGTAGACCGATAGGAGCCCCCGGGCCTGGGCCACACATAAGCGCAACGCGTTGTTGGGCTAGGCCCAAAAACGGTGCGCGGGCAGGCGGGGCGGTTTTTACCGCGGTAAGATTCTTCGCGCGCTGTGCTTCCCATGATTCCCGCACGTGGCGCGGCGTGGGGAGGCGCGTGTGACGTGGGCGGCATGCGTGGGGTTGGTTCCCGCAGGCATGCGTCACATCGTAGTAAAGGGGCGGTTCGCGCCTTCCCCATAACGGAGTATGGCGTGGAGGCGCGGCCCATTTACTGAATGGGGCTGAGGCGCGATCTTCAAGGCGTCCACTCCCCATGATCACGGGGTGGGGAGTGGTCGTCTCACCCGTCCCCTCGGTTCTGCACGTCCGCCACGTGTCTCCCATGCGCCTGGGGTGGCAAACGGTGGAGGCGGGAAACCGGGTCGTCGCTGGTTGGGGCGGCGGGTCGGTCCTGGCTCCCTGCGCCTTCCGTATCTTGATTGGCCGAGAGGGGCGGCCGAGCCCCAACCCTGATCCTTTATAAAGAGCGGGAGGGGGGGATGGCGTCCCGCATTCTTTCATCTTCTTCTTCCTTCAGCTTCTGCTCCTCCCTTCCATCCGTCATGGAGAGAGGGAATCCCGGTCCTTCAACAGTGGCGGCGAGGGTGGCCGCTCGACAACGCGTCCCTCCTTCTCCTGCGCCTGCGGTGGCAGAGCCAGCCACGAGGGGAAGGGGGAGGGGGCGAGGCCGTGGGCGAGGCCGGGGCGCTCGGGGAAGAGGAGGACGGGGCGGCGCGCCGGCCTCGCCTCCGCCAGCAGCTCCTCCTCCAATGGAGGGCCATGTTGGGGATGACCCTTGTGAGTTCTTCGTTAGGCTGTGTCGGCCGCCGCGCCGTCGCCTTCGTCTCCCGACTCCATTTGCGCGGGAGATGGAGCTGGATCCGCCGGAGTCGTTGCGGCTGCACATGAGGGGCCGCGGGATCAGTGGCACGCGGGTCCGCGTCGACTTCCCCGCCCCTCACGTGATGTATCTTCGTCGGGGATGGAAGACGTTTGCTCATATCCACCGCTTGACGGAGGGGCTCACTCTCCATTTTAAGCTGATAGAGGGTGGCCTTCTTTCCGGCAAGGTCTTCGGGTTCTTTGGGACCCGTGCAAGGTGCTGCGTGGAGAGCTCTTCTGATAGTGAAGACTCCTCCTCGGGCGGGAGTGACGAGGAGGACAGCGGCAACGATGATGAGGGTAGTAGGCGGCAGGATGACGGGTCCGATTAGGTGTCGGGTGCCGCTCCGTGCGGCACCGGCGACCCCATCATCCGTGTCGCCGGCTCCCTGAACTTCTTGGGGTCGTCTCCTTGGGCGGCTGGCGTTGGGAGGCTGTGGAAGAGGAAGAGGGCGGGCGGCAAGGCCGTCAAGTCGGAGTACGCAGGCACCGATGCCTTCGACGCGTGCTGACGTCCTGCCGCCTCGTCTTCGAGCTCTGCTTCCGGCGCCGCCATCACCATCCAGCCTTTGGACGGCCACCAAGATGTTCTCTTGGTGTCTTCTGCCACCCGTAGCTCGCCTAGGCGCTCCCTTTTTCCTTTTCGCCTCCTTGACCTGCCTCCTGAGGAGAGGGACAAGAAAGGGATTATGGGCACCTTATCTCTTTTTAGTTTGTAAGCCTTCGGGCCTTTGTTGAATTTAAAACTTGTAATCCCATCTTTCATGTTTTTCATTCCCTATGGACTGTACCTGAGTGGAATGTTTTTTTAATGAAAAAGGGATGCTTGCCGGGTCATTTGTTTGCGGGTGGAACCCACGACAAGGAGTAAATCCTTGATATCTTCAAGATAAACATTTCCTTGCCCGACAATAGGCCTTGCCGTCTCCCCACTTCGCTCGACCTTCCTCACGCCTTTGGCGGAAGCAGGGATGAGACGGGTTCAGGCTCCTTGTTTCATCCTTTCGCTACCGCGACTACGACCAAACTTGGCCCCAGGAACGAGCCCTAGGGCCTAGAGTTATGGGAGCACGGTAGCTTAGGGGAAAACGAGGTTTCACATACCTCAGTCCATAATGGAATGCATGATAAGGGATGAAGAACTTATCTGAAGCTGCACTCCCTGGCAACCCTGGTTCGCCGTGGGTGAATCTTTGCTCTTGCAGCCCCCGGCAATACTGGCTTGCCGGGGGCTAGATGCTGGTCTGTTCCTCTTTTTTTCTCTCCAAGTGGTTCGGCACGGATATCTGTGTGTCCTGTGAACCAAAGAAGACAAAATAAAGACAAAGAGACGCACACTCGACCTCTAAGCTAGGGGTTAGTCGCCGCTAAGCACTATCAACCCTAACCAAGGACGAGACTTGACCTAGCATGCATGCTATAACTTAGGGCACCAGCGCTTCATTTATTTATGCTCAGGGTCTGTGTCTGGCTTTGTACAAAGGGTCACATGCGTCATCGGCAAGGCTGGTACAAAAGGTGGCTTGCCGGGGGGCCCGGCAAGCCGCGCCTCACGGGTAAAACTTGCGAAGATGCTCAATGTTCCAGGAGTTACTCACCGGAACAGCATCTTCGGTCTCCAGGCGGACTGCGCCGGGCCTGGTGACTCGTATTACCCGATAAGGGCCTTTCCACTTTGGCGTCAACTTGTTGGAATTCTTGGCCGATTGAACGCACCGAAAAACAAGGTCGCCTTCCTCAAAGCTTCGGGCATGAACCTTGCGGCTATGGTAGCGGGGCAAGGCTTGCTGGTAGCGCGCTGCTCTCACAGCCGCCCAAAGACGATCTTCCTCAAGGAGCGTTGTGTCATCTTGCCGCCATTGCTCTTGCTCAAGCTCGTCATAAGCGAGTACTCGAGGTGACCCGTATATGAGTTCCATGGGGAGAACTGCTTCTGCCCCGTATACCAGGGCAAAGGGTGTCTGGCCGGTGGCTCGATTTGGTGTCGTTTTGATTGACCAAAGAATCGCCGGCAATTCATCAATCCAGCGCCTTCCACTCTTGTGCAGTCTGTCAAAGGTCTTTGTTCTCAGGCTTCGCAGTACTTCAGCATTTTCCCTCTCAGCTTGACCATTGCTTCGTGGGTGAGCAACGGAAGCGAAACAGACCTTGCTGCCGAGGTCTTGAATATATTGCATGAAGGTGCGGCTTGTGAACTGCGTGCCGTTGTCAGTGATAACCCTATTGGGTACACCAAAACGGCACACCAGTCCTTTGAAGAACTTGATGGCTGACTGTGCTGTGACCTTCCTCACTGATTCCACTTCTGGCCACTTTGTGAACTTGTCGATTGCAACGTACAAGTACTCAAAGCCCCCGACAGCGTGGGGGAAAGGGCCCAATATGTCGAGCCCCCAGACCGAGAAAGGCCAGGAGAGAGGAATGGTTTGAAGGGCTTGAGCTGGCTGATGAAGCTTCTTTGAATGGAACTGACATGCTTCACACCTGGTGACTAGTGTCGTCGCATCCTGGAGGGCGGTGGGCCAGAAGAAGCCTTGCCGAAACGCTTTGCCGGCAAGGGCCCTTGACCCGATGTGGGATCCACATATGCCTCCATGTATCTCCGCCAACAGCCCCAGTCCTTCCTCTCGAGGGATACACTTCAATTTCACGTCGTTCGGCCTCCTTCTATACAGGACGTCATCGACGAACTGGTACATAGTAGAGCGATGGGCTACTTTTTCCGCTTCTTCCTGCTCCTCAGGAAGTTCCCCTATTTGGAGGAATCGGACGGTATGCTGTGCCCACGCTGGAGCCTGGGGCTCGACGGCGAGGACTAAAGGCATTTCCTCCGCTATCGGAGCGGCTATCTCCATGGCAAGAGCTTGATGCTCTGTCGGAGCCAGCCGTCCCGTGGCGGGCTCAGTGTCTCCGGCAACATCCTTGCCGGCAGCTTCGGGGAGCTCGGCGGGAAAGTACTTGCCGGGCCCTGATTTTCTCCTCTTGTTCTGCTCTGTTGATGGATCAACGGATGGCTGAGTTAGCCGAAGCACAAAGGTACCTGGTTCCACAAGTAGCTTGAGGGCAGCGCATTTTGACAGGTAATCGGCGATATCATTCTCCGCTCGGGGAACGTATTCTGCCTGTATACCGTCAAAACGCTCTACCAGCTTTCTCACTTCATCGACGTAGGCCTTCATCAACGGACTCTGGTAATCCTTATTGACTTGCTTGACGACAAGTTGCGAGTCGCCTCTGACGACGAGTTTCTTGATTCCGAGGTCCGCCGCGATCCTAAGATCGGTAAGCAGCCCTTCGTACTCAGCCGTATTGTTTGTTGACACCTCCCTGGGGAAGTGCATCTGGATCACGTACTTGAGGTGCTCTCCGATGGGCGCGACAAGCAGTACGCCAGCCCCGGCGCCCTGTAAGGAGAAAGCTCCATCAAAGTACATGATCCGGTCGCAACTTGCCTCCTTGCCGGGAGAGCAGTCTCTTGGGTTTCTTCGTCAAGCGTCATGGTCCATTCTGCAACGAACTCCACCAGGACTCGGCTTTGAATCGTCGAGGTACTCTCAGACTTGAGGCCAAAGCTGGACAGTTCTAGTGCCCACTCTACGATCCTTCCCGTTGCGTCTAGATTGTGCAATATCCGTTGCAGAGGGAGGCGAGTGACGACAGTGATTTCGTGCGCCTGGAAGTAGTGATGCAGCTTCCTCGAGGCCATAAGAAGGCCGAAGAGCAGTTTCTGCACACCGGAGTACCTCGATCTAGCCCCCTGCAGGAGGGAACTAACAAAGTAGACCGGGTGCTGCATCATTTTCTTCTTCGGTGGCACTTCAATTGGCTGCATCGTCTCGGCATCGGTGGCATCGGGCTCTGTCGCTGCTATTACCTCATCATCAATTTCTCTCTGCGCCACTAGTGCGGTGCTGACCACCTGGTTTGTTGCCGCCAGGTACAGCAGCAACGGTTCTTGTGGCCTAGGCGCAACTAGTATTGGCCCGGAGGAGAGGTACCTCTTCAAATCTTGCAATGCTGCTTCGGCTTGTGGCGTCCACTCCATCGGGCCCGCCTTTTTCAAAATTTTGAAAAAGGGAAGGGCGCGCTCGGCGGACTTGGAAATGAACCTGCTCATGGCGGCAACGCAACTAGCAAGCCGACGCACATCCTTGACTCGCTTGGGCGCTTCAATCTGCTCTATAGCTTTGATCTTGTCCGGATTGGCCTCTATCCCATGCTGTGACACAAAGAACCCGAGAAGCTTGCCAGACGGGACACCGAAGACGCACTTCTTAGGGTTCAGCTTGAGATTGATCTTGCGTAGGTTTGCAAATGTTTCTTGTAAATCTGATATGAGGGTTGCCCTGTTCTTGGTTTTGACCACTATATCATCCATATAAGCTTCCATATTTCTATGGAGCTGGGGTTCAAAACCAATCTGGACCGCCCTTGCAAACATTGAACCAGCACTCTTCAACCCGAAAGGCATCCGTATAAAGCAATACGTACCACATGGGGTGATGAATGCCGTTTTCTCTTCACCTTACCTTGTCATGAAGATCTGGTGGTAGCTGGAGTAGGCATCGAGGAATGACAACAGATCACACCCAGCTGTGGAGTCAACAATCTGGTCGATGCGCGGCAACGGGAAGGGGTCTTTGGGACAAGCCTTATTAATATCTGTGTAATCAATACACAGCCTCCACTTCCCATTTGCCTTGCGCACTACCACCGGATTGGCCAACCACGTTGGATGGAGCACTCCTCTTACCAAACTCGATGCTTCCAGTTTCCGGATCTCCTCTGTGATGAACTCTTGTCGTTCCAAAGCTTGCTTTCTGACCTTCTGCTTGACGGGCCGCACATGAGGACAGACAGCAAGGTGGTGCTCAATCACCTCCCTGGGAACGCCGGGGATGTCGGATGCTTGCCATGCAAACACATCGACATTCGCCCGCAGGAAGGTGATGAGTGCGTCTTCCTATTTGTCGTCAAGGGTGGAGCTTATGGTAAAAGCTCCTCCTGTGCCGTCCTCCTTGACAGAAACCTTCTTGGTTCCCGGCGGTGTGGCCCTGGACTTCTTGTTTCTGTCGGTGGAGCTCTCTGGCACGTCCTCGACGGGAGCGCTACACTCCGAAGAGGTGCGCTTGCCGGAGTGGGTGCCTGAGGTCTCACCGGTCTTCTTCTTTTGCCTTCCCGGGGCTCCAGCGGCAGGAGTAAGCACCTTAGCAGTGGCGGCTGCTGCAACTGCTTGTTGGTAGAGTTGGTCAGCGCAAATTAGCGCATCCTTCTTGTCTGATGGGACGGTGATGACCGTCACAGGCCCCGGCATCTTCAGGGTGTTGTAGGCGTAATGTGACGTCGCCATGAACTTGGCCAGCGTTGGGCGGCCAAGGATCCCGTTGTAAGGCAATGGGATCTTGGCAACGTCGAACACAATCCTTTCTGTCCTGTAGTTTAGATCACTCCCAAAAGTCACGGGCAACGTGACCTTTCCCTTTGGTTGACTTCTTCCCGGGTTGACCCCCTAAAACGTGCCCGTCTCTTCGAGGTCTTCATCAGGAATCTGCAATTTATCGATCACGACAGGCGAGATTAAGTTCAGACCGGCCCCGCCATCGACTAGCATCTTTGTCACCTTGAGGTTGCGTATTGTTGGTGAAACCAACAATGGCAAGCACCCGACTGCAGTAGTGCGATCAGGGTGATCCTCGGTGTAAAAAATGATAGGTGTGCTGGACCACTTCAGCGGCCTTTGGGCATCAAACGACGGTTCCGCCGCCGTAATCTCACGCGCCCACTGTTTAAGCTGGCCGTGAGAGGTATGCAGCGAGGCGCCGCCATCGACGCACATGGCCTCTGTAGCTTTCTGAAATTCTTGGTCACCAGACTCATCGTCCTCTTCGTGATCATCGTCTTCTGGCTTTTTGTCACGGCCCCGGGCGGGCCTCTCCCGCTGTTTATCTTTGCCGCGATGGCCCGCCTGGCCGTTACGCTTCTTGCCGGACCCTCAGCACCGTCCTGGCCTTTCTCCTTGTCCCGCCTCTCATATTCAGCCCTCTACTTCTCAGCAAGGAGCTCAACCTGTCAGTAGTTCTGGAGATCATGGCCTTTGGTGCGATGGATCTTGCAGTATTGCTTGTCGGAGTTTCCTGACTTCTCGGCAGCCGCCAAGGCCCATCAGGCGACAAATCCGGCAATTTCCTTGCCGGGGTCATCTGCCTTGGTTTTCTTGGCGGAGCCGGCGTCGTCAGATCCCTTGACGGCAAGCACAGCTTTACAATTGCTCTTCCTGTTGCGGCGCTGGCCTTTCTTCACCGGGGCGGCAGTATCCTCATCCGAGGAGTCGGTTTCCACGCCGGCATCTTCACCAGGGTACTTCCTTCCCTCTTCAGCTCGGGCACATCTATCAGCAAGAACATAGAGTCCCGCCACATCTTTCACCTTGTTCATTGCCAGTTCTTCGCGCATCTTGCGGTTACGCATGTTCTGATGGAACGCGCTGATGATGGCGGCAGGGTGAACATCAGGGATATTGTACTGTACCCGGCTGAACCTCTGTATATACTTGCGCAGACTCCCGCCTCCCTTCTGGGAAATGACATGCAGGTCGCTTGCTTGGCCATGGGCTTGGTGACCTCCAATAAAGGCGCCCACAAACTCATGGCCGAAATCTGACTAGGAGGAAATAGAGTCTACCGGCAAGTGCATCAACCACGACATGGCGTTGGGTTTAAGAGCCAATGGAAAGTAATTCGCAAGCACCTTATCGTCGCGGGCTCCGGCGGCTTGCATCGCGATGGTGTAGATGCTGAGGAACTCAGACGGGTGAGTCTTGCCGTTGTACTTTTTGCCAACGTCAGGTTTGAAGGTGCGGTGAGTGGGCCACTGGAACTGCTGCAGCTCACGGGTAAAAGCCGGACAACCTACCTCGTAAGGTAGGCCTCCAGGGCTCTTCGGGGCCGGGTGGTTCACAGCAGGCCCTGCTCGCCTGTCTGACTGGTGGCGCGCTCCGCGCCGGCGCTCGATAGTGGTTCGAGCGTCTTCATGGGCTCGTTCCCGAAGAACTTGGCACTGGTCAGACGATGCTATGGAGATGTCGTCGCCCGCGACGTCGCGACGAGCCGGCGTCCGCGATACCGGATGGGGAAGAGGTGAATGCACCGTGGTTGCGGCGCCGCCGGCTTTTCCGCCACTGGTCCGCGGGACTCCATCGAAGCATCGACCCGGGGCCCCACTGGACTTGGTTCGTCTTTGTTGGCCACCGCAACAAGGCTTTGGATAGTGGCTCTCCATTCGTCGAGTTTCCCCATAGTGGGAGGAAAGTCGAGGAGCAACTGCGCGCGCGCCAGGGCCTCTGCTGGCGTCGGTGGCGGCAAAACCTGCACGGATCGCGACGCGCTTCGACTTCTGACCATGTCAGAAGGAGCTCTATCACGACCCCGCAGTCGCATGCCGTTTTCACCAGCGCCTCGGCGAGTGGGCAGGTCTTCTACGTCCCGGGAGTGGCGCTCGGGGCTCTTCCCGCAGCGACGCCCGGGATCTTCGGCGTGATTACGCCATTCGTCGCGCGCTGCCTGGGAGGAGCGCTGTTGGCGCCGGCGTGGGAGTCTTGGAGGCCCTTGCGTCGCCTTCGGGCGGGGCGGCGATGACCTTGGAAGGCCCCGCTCCACCCGCGAAGGGCTTGGCTCCACCTTTGGATTTGGCGACGTGTGGTCCGTTACCAGGTGCACAAACATCGCCGCCTCCCAAACTCCGGCTACTGGGATGGTGTTGGTGTTCGCGAGCAGCGCCCCGGGTCCTTTCTGTGACCGGTCCGCTGCTCGCCCGCGTCGGGACGGGCTGCCCGGCTTCTGACTGGCCAGCCGCCAACGTCGTCTTCTTCTTGGGCGCCATGATGATGAAGTAGCGCCGAACTAACTACTAAAGCCGATTCTCACAACTGCTCCCCCTACCTGGCGCTCCAGAGATGTCGGTGGGAACGACACCTATGGGATCACAAGAATCCCTACTGTGGTTGGCGGGGCGCGGGGTCGTGAGAATAGCGGATCAAGCAGATAGCACACGGTTCATTTATCCAGGTTCGGGCCACGAGGATGCGTAAAACCCTACTCCTGCTTTGGTGGATTGTATATCTGTGTTCTTGAGCAAGCTATGGGGCGTGAGGAGCTCCAAAAAGCCGAATCCTTCCTCTGGTCGCCTCGGGCCTCCTTTTATAGAAAAAGGGGTTGCCACAGTGGCACACAGGAGGTGGAAAGGGTACAGTGATGCGAGGTTATCCCTTGCATTACATGACAAGGCGCATTTAATGCGTCTTGCTTAGGTGTCCTTGCTTTATCAAGGACGGGGGAGAGACCTGTCTCGTCCGTCGCCGCTCCTTCTTGTGTCGACACACGCCCTGGCCAGCGACGCCTGCGATGCCACATAGGTAGGCAGGCAGCTGAGGTGGCGCAGTGGTGGGTCTTCACGAAGATCTGCATGCTGCCACGCAGGTGCCTGCCCAGCAGGTTGGGTCGGCAGCTGCATGCGAACGGCGGTGGAGGTTTAGTCGGCGTGGGCCTGGTGGTGGTCCTGCGGATGTCCTTGGCAAGGGCCTTGCCGGGGCCCCGGCAAGGGTTTTGCCGAGGCGCCTGCTATCATCCCCGACAAGGTGCTTGCCGGGGGCCTTGTGGTTTTCCTCGGCTGGGATCCCGCCAAGGGTCGTCATCTTCTATAGTGTGTATCTGATCTTGAATGTCTTCACAAAGATCTGCATGCCGCCACGGGGATGTCTCCCGAATCCTTGCCCTTTGGGGGCAGTGGACTCAAGGGTGATTTTCTCTGTAGGCGCGGGACGAGTCGCTGTGGCAAGGATCTTGCCAGGGCTGCTAGAACGGTCTCCCGGCAAGGATCTTGCCGGGGGAGTCCGCTTCGTCCTCTTTGCTCTTCATGGTCTTGGCCTTGGCGTCGTTCTAGTTCTCTTGAGCTTCGGTCTTACCCTGGCTCATCTCCCTTGCCTTGCTTGGTGTGGTGGTGCCCGTGGCTCAGACTGCCCGTGCACAGTTATAGGGGTACAAAAAGTGTACCCCTCTTTGTCGGATTTCGGGTTCCGGCAGACCCTTGAGGTTCGAACACTGGGGTGCGCGCAAAGATTTCGCCTCCTACCTACCTGCACCCCTCCGCCATGGTAGGATCTAAAACTAAGGAAAGAACAACACAAGAGACACAGGGTTTATACTGGTTCGGGCCACCATTGTGGTGTAACACCCTACTCCAGTGTGTGGTGTGGTGGATTGCCTCCTGGTCTGATGATGATGAACAATACAAGGAAGAACAGCCTCGCGAGGGTCTGCTCTTGGCTAGGGCGATGAACTGCTCGGAGGAGTTCAGTCACCTTTCTCTCTCTCTCTCTCTCTCTCTCTCTCTCTCTCTCTCTCTCTCTCTCTCTCTCTCTCTCTCTCTCTTTCTCTGCTTCCTCCAACCGACCGAACCCCCTTGCTATGTGGGTGGCTGGTCCTATTTATAGAGGCCCTGGTCCTCTTCCCAAATATCGAGTAGGAAGGGAGCCAACAATGGCGGGATAATTCGAAGGGGGACAACAAGTATCAGCTATCCTGACAAAAGTAGTCTTCGCCTGCGCAAAGCTCTGGTGATGATGCCGTCTTGGGCTCCACGATGACCTCCGTCTCGTAGTCCTCCTGGTCTTGGTCTCGTTGCACCGAAATGGCAACCTTTGCCTGATGCCTCGGTACTCCGCGGCTGCGCTTGCCCCCTTTGCACCAAAGAGGAAAGGAGGACGCTGCGCGGGCTGGCACCCGCCTGGCGCCCTGAGTCGTCATGGCTTGCGTCACGGGCACCTCGTGAGGTACCCCACCTTGATCTCTCCGCCTCCTCGTGAGCCAGCCTGACGAGGCCGTGCCTGAGGAAGCTCCGCGTCGTCCGCCCCGCGAGGCTTGGCCCCTCGCGAGGGTCTTGGGTTTGTGTTGGTGAAGACGGGCCGTGCTGGGCCCCCCTTTGAGCCACGCCGCAGGCCGTAAGCAGGCAAGTGTGGGGACCCCCGTTCCCAGAACGCCAACAGTAGCCCCCGGGCCCAAGGCGCGCCTGGACTTGGCTGTGCAGGGAGGCGCAAGGGCAAGAGCGAAGCGCCACGGGCCCTAACAGCCTGCGGCCTTGGGCGCCGCGTGGCGGTTGACTGGACGTGGGCGCCTCCACTTCCCCACGACGCCTCGGCAACTGCACGGATGGGACAAGTCCCTGCATGCAAAAACGGGTCATGATTACGTGCGATCATGGAGGTCGGCGTTGGCCTTCGCCGGCTATAAGTACGGAACGGCGCGCGCCCTTCCAGTCCATCCCTCCTTGCTTCTCCTTCTTCCCGATCCTTGCTCCGTCTTGCCGCGATGGCTTCGATCTGCCGGTTCTCGACGGCAGAGAAGGGAAAGGCTCCCCGAGAGGGGCCAGACCCACTCCCGCCGAAGAAACGGCTCATCCCCCGTGGCCCGGACGAAGGGGCCCTTCAGGTGGTGCCGAGGCCTTGGGGCGAGCGGGCGCCGCCAGGGTTCCTGCTTCCATTGTACGCCCACGTCGAGGGCCCCGAAGGAGTTGATGCTGACCGCCACGGGCGGCGCCACCGTCGGCACCGCCGGGTCACTGAGGTGTGGGTCGTCCCCCCTGGGGTCCACACCGAGGGCTCCTTCCAAGAGTTCATGCTCCACGTCGCCATTCCTCTTCAGTCTTGGATCCGCCTTCCTCCCTTCTTCGCCTCCATCATCCCACAGGGGGAGTGAGGGAGTCCTGGATTAGGGGGTGTTCGGGTAGCCGGACGATACCTTCAACCGGACTCCTGGACTATGAAGATACAAGATTGAAGACTTCTTCCCGTGTCCGGATGGGACTTTCCTTGGCGTGGAAGGCAAGCTTGGCGATGCGGATATTCAAGATCTCCTACCATTGTAACCGACTCTATGTAACCCTAACCCTATCCGGTGTCTATATAAACCGGAGGGTTGTAGTCCATAGGCAATCAACTCCATATACAACAATCATACCATAGGCTAGCTTCTAGGGTTTAGCCTCCTTGATCTCATGGTAGATCTACTCTTGTACTACTCATATCATCAATATTAATCAAGCAGGACGTAGGGTTTTACCTCCATCAAGAGGGCCCGAACCTGGGTAAAACATCGTGTTCCCTGCCTCCTGTTACCATCCGGCCTAGACGCACAGTTCGGGACTGTTGGAAATATGCCTTAGAGGCAATAATAAAAGCATTATTATTATATTTCCTTGTTCATGATAATTGTCTTTATTCATGCTATAATTGTGTTATCCGGAAATCGTAATACATGTGTGAATAATAGACACCAACATGTCCCTAGTAAGCCTCTAGTTGACTAGCTTGTTGATCAACAGATAGTCATGGTTTCCTGACTATGGACATTGGATGTCATTGATAACGAGATCACATCATTAGGAGAATGATGTGATGGACAAGACCCAATCCTAAACATAGCACAAGATCGTATAGTTCATTTGCTAGAGTTTTCCAATGTCAAGTATCTTTTCCTTAGACCATGAGATCGTGTAACTCCCGGATACCGTAGGAGTGCTTTGGGTGTACCAAACGTCACAATGTAACTGGCTGACTATAAAGGTATACTACGGGTATCTCCGAAAGTGTCTGTTGGGTTGACACGGATCAAGACTGGGATTTGTCACTCCATATGACGGAGAGGTATCACTGGGCCCACTCGGTAATGCATCATCATAATGAGCTCAAAGTGACCAAGTGTCTGGTCACGGGATCATGCATTACGGTACGAGTAAAGTGACTTGCCGGTAACGAGATTGAACGAGGTATTGGGATACCGACGATCGGATCTCGGGCAAGTAACATACCGATTGACAAAGGGAATTGTATACGGGGTTGCTTGAATCCTCGACATTGTGGTTCATCCGATGAGATCATCGAGGAGCATCTGGGAGCCAACATGGGTATCCAGATCCCGCTGTTGGTTATTGACCGGAGAGCGATCTCGGTCATGTCTACATGTCTCCCGAACCCATAGGGTCTACACACTTAAGGTTCGGTGACGCTAGGGTTGTAGGGATATGTATATGCAGTAACCCGAATGTTGTTCGGAGTCCCGGATGAGATCCCGGACGTCACGAGGAGTTCCGAAATGGTCCGGAGGTAAAGAATTATATATAGGAAGTGCTATTTCGGGCATCAGGTCAAGTTTCAGGGTCACCGGTATTGTACCGGGACCACCGGAAGGGTCCCGGGGGTCCACCGGGTGGGGCCACCTGTCCCTGGGGGGCCACATGGGCTGTAGGGGGTGCGCCTTGGCCTACATGGGCCAAGGGCACCAGCCCCAAGAGGCCCCTGCGCCTAGGGTTTCAAGGAGGAAGAGTCCTAGGAGGGGAAGGCACCTCCTAGGTGCCTTGGGGAGGAGGGATTCCTCCACTTGGCCTCACCCCCTAGGAGATTAGATCTCCTAGGGCCGGCGCCCCCCTGGCCCTCCTATATATAGTGGGGAGATGGAGGACTTCTTACCTTGATCTTTGGTGCCTCCCTCTCCCTCTCCAACACCTCCTCCTCCTCCATAGTGCTTGGCGAAGCCCTGCCGGAGTACTGCAGCTCCATCAACACCACGCCGTCGTGCTGCTGCTGGAGCCATCTCCCTCAACCTCTCCTTCACCCTTGCTGGATCAAGAAGAAGGAGACGTTACGCTGACCGTACGTATGTTGAACGCGGAGGTGCCGTCCGTTCGGTGCTAGGATCTTCGGTGATTCGAATCACGTTGAGTACGACTCCCTCGTCCCCGTTCTTTGAACGCTTCCGCTCGCGATCTACAAGGTACGTAGATGCATCTAATCACTCGTTGCTAGATGAACTCCTAGATGGATCTTGGTGAAACCGTAGGAAAATTTTTGTTTTCTGCAACGTTCCCCAACAGTGGCATCATGAGCTAGGTCTATGCGTAGTTCTTCTTGCGCGAGTAGAATACAATTTGTTGTGGGCGTAGATGTTGTCAACTTTCTTGCCGCTACTAGTCTTATCTTGCTTCAACGGTATTGTGGGATGAAGCGGCCCGGACCAACCTTACACGTACACTTAAGTGAGACCGGTTCCACCGACTAACATGCACTAGTTGCATAAGGTGGCTGGCGGGTGTCTGTCTCTCCCACTTTAGTTGGAGCGGATTCGATGAAAAGGGTCCTTATGAAGGGTAAATAGAAGTTGACAAATCACGTTGTGGCTTTCACGTAGGTAAGAAAACGTTCTTGCTAGAACCCTACTTCAGCCACGTAAAACTTGCAACAACAATTAGAGGACGTCTAACTTGTTTTTGCAGCAAGTGCTTTGTGATATGATATGGCCAAAGTTGTGATGAATGATGAATGATCTATATGTGATGTATGAGATTGATCATGTTCTTGTAATAGGAATCACGACTTGCATGTCGATGAGTATGACCACCGACAGGAGCCATAGGAGTTGTCTATATTTTTTGTATGACCTGCGTGTCATTGAGAAACGCCATGTAAATTACTTTACTTTATTGCTAAACACGTTAGCCATAGTAGTAGAAGTAATAGTTGGCGAGCAACTTCATGGAGACACGATGATGGAGATCATGATGATGGAGATCATGGTGTCATGCCGGTGACAAGATGATCATGGAGCCCCAAGATGGAGATCAAAGGAGCTATGTGATATTGGCCATATCATGTCACTATTATTATTTGATTGCATGTGATGTTTATCATGTTTTTCATCTTGTTTGCTTAGAATGACGGTAGTAAATAAGATGATCCCTCATAATAATTTCAAGAAAGTGTTCCCCCTAACTGTGCACCATTGCGACAGTTCGTTGTTTCGAAGCACCATGTGATGATCGGGTGTGATAGATTCTAACGTTCACATACAACGGGTGTAAGACAGATTTACACCTGCAAACACTTAGGTTGACTTGACGAGCCTAGCATGTGTACAGACATGGCCTCGGAACACAGAAGACCGAAAGGTCGAGCATGAGTCGTATAGAAGATACGATCAACATGAAGATGTTCACCGACGTTGACTAGTCCGTTTCACGTGATGATCGGACACGGCCTAGTTAACTCGGATCATGTTATACTTAGATGACAGGAGGGATGTCTATCTAAGTGGGAGTTCATTGAATAATTTGATTAGATGAACTTAATTATCATGAACTTAGTCTAAAATTTTACAATATGTCTTGCAGATCAAATGGCCAACGTAGTCCTCAACTTCAACGCGTTCCTAGAGAAAACCAAGCTGAAAGACGATGGCAGCAACTACACGGACTGGGTCCGGAACCTAAGGATCATCCTCATAGCTGCCAAGAAAGATTATGTCCTACAAGCACCGCTAGGTGACGCACCTATTCTCCCTGCAGAACAAGACGTTATGAACGCCTGGCAGGCACGTACCGATGACTACTCCCTCGTTCAGTGCGGCATGCTTTACAGCTTAGAGCCGGGGCTCCAAAAGCGTTTTGAAAGACACGGAGCATATGAGATGTTCGAAGAGCTGAAAATGGTTTTCCAAGCTCATGCCCGGGTCGAGAGATATCAAGTCTCCGACAAGTTCTTCAGCTGTAAGATGGAGGAAAACAGTTCTGTCAGTGAGCACATACTCACTATGTCTGGGTTGCATAACCGCTTGACTCAGCTGGGAGTTAATCTCCCAGATGACGCGGTCATTGACAGAATCCTTCAGTCGCTTCCACCAAGCTACAAGAGCTTTGTGATGAACTTCAATATGCAGGGGATGGAAAAGACCATTCCTGAAGTATTTGCAATGCTGAAATCAGCAGAGGTAGAAGTCAAAAAGGAACATCAAGTGTTGATGGTGAATAAAACCACTAAGTTCAAGAAGGGCAAGGGTAAGAAAGCCTTCAAGAAGGACGGCAAGGGAGTTGCCGCGCCCGGCAAGCAAGCTGCCGGGAAGAAGCCAAAGAATGGACCCAAGCCCGAGACTGAGTGCTTTTATTGCAAGGAAACTGGTCACTGGAAGCGGAACTGCCCCAAATACTTAGCGGACAAGAAGGCCGGCAAAACGAAAGGTATATGTGATATACATGTAATTGATGTGTACCTTACCAGTACTCGTAGTAGCTCCTGGGTATTTGATACCGGTGCAGTTGCTCACATTTGTAACTCAAAGCAGGAGCTGCGGAATAAGCGGAGACTGGCGAAGGACGAGGTGACAATGCGCGTCGGGAATGGTTCCAAGGTCGATGTGATCGCCGTCGGCACGCTGCCTCTTCATTTACCTACGGGATTAGTTTTAAACCTCAATAATTGTTATTTAGTGCCAAGTTTGAGCATGAACATTGTATCAGGATCTTCGAGATGGCTACTCATTTAAATCCGAGAATAATGGTTGTTCTATTTATATGAGAGATATGTTTTATGGTCATGCTCCGATGGTGAATGGTTTATTCTTAATGAATCTCGAGCGTAATGCTACACATATTCATAGTGTGAGTACCAAAAGAAGTAAGGTTGATAATGATAGTCCCACGTACTTGTGGCACTGCCGCCTTGGTCACATAGGTGTCAAACGCATGAAGAAGCTCCATGCTGATGGACTTTTAGAGTCTCTTGATTACGAATCATTTGACACGTGCGAACCATGCCTCATGGGTAAAATGACCAAGACTCCGTTCTCAGGAACAATGGAGCGAGCAACCAACTTATTGGAAATCATATATACTAATGTGTGCGGTCCAATGAGTGTTGAGGCTCGTGGTGGCTATTGTTATGTTCTCACCCTCACTGATGACTTGAGTAGATATGGGTATGTCTACTTAATGAAACACAAGTCTGAGACCTTTGAAAACTTCAAGGAATTTCAGAGTGAGGTTGAGAATCAACGTGACAGGAAAATCAAGTTCCTACAATCAGATCGTGGAGGAGAATACTTGAGTCACGAGTTTGGCACACACTTAAGAAAATGTGGAATAGTTTCACAACTCACGCCGCCTGGAACACCTCAGCGTAATGGTGTGTCCGAACATCATAATCGCACTCTATTGGATATGGTGCGATCTATGATGTCTCTTGCCGATTTACCGTTATCTTTTTGGGGCTATGCTTTAGAGACTGCCGCATTCACTTTAAATAGGGCTCCGTCGAAATCCGTTGAGACGACACCGTTTGAATAATGGTTTGGGAAGAAACCTAAGCTGTCATTTCTAAAAGTTTGGGGATGCGATGCTTATGTCAAGAAACTTCAACCTGAAAAGCTCGAACCCAAATCGGAAAAATGCATCTTCATAGGATACCCTAAAGAAACTATTGGGTATACCTTCTACCTCAGATCCGAAGGCAAGATCTTTGTTGCCAAGAATGGGTCCTTTCTGGAGAAAGAGTTTCTCTCGAAAGAAGTAAGTGGGAGGAAAGTAGAACTTGATGAAGTATTACCTCTTGAACCGGAAAATGGCGCAACTCAAGAAAATGTTCCTGAGGTGCCTGCACCGACTAGAGAGGAAGTTAATGATGATGATCAAGATACTTCTGATCAAGCTCCTACTGAAATTCGAAGGTCCACAAGGACACGTTCCGCACCAGAATGGTACGGTAACCCTGTCTTGGAAATCATGTTGTTAGACAACGGTGAACCTTCGAACTATGAAGAAGCGATGGCGGGCCCGGATTCCGACAAATGGCTAGAAGCCATGAAATCCGAGATAGGATCCATGTATGAAAACGAAGTATGGACTTTGACTGACTTGCCCATTGAGCGGCGAGCCATAGAAAATAAATGGATCTTTAAGAAGAAGACAGACGCGGATGGTAATGTGACCATCTATAAAGCTCGGCTTGTCGCTAAGGGTTATCGACAAGTTCAAGGGGTTGACTACGATGAGACTTTCTCACTGGTAGCGAAGCTGAAGTCCGTCCGAATCATGTTAGCAATTGCCGCATTCTATGATTATGAAATATGGCAAATGGATGTCAAAACGGCATTCCTTAATGGTTTCCTTAAGGAAGAATTGTATATGATGCAGCCGGAAGGTTTTGTCGATCCTAAGTATGCTGACAAGGTGTGCAAGCTCCAACGCTCGATTTATGGGCTGGTGCAAGCATCTCGGAGTTGGAACATTCGCTTTGATGAGATGATCAAAGCGTTTGGGTTTATGCAGACTTATGGAGAAGCCTGCGTTTACAAGAAAGTGAGTGGGAGCTCTGTAGCATTTCTCATATTATATGTAGATGACATACTTTTGATGGGAAATGATATAGAGCTTTTGGACAGCATTAAGGCCTACTTGAATAAGAGTTTTTCAATGAAGGACCTTGGAGAAGCTGCTTATATATTAGGCATCAAAATCTACAGAGATAGATCAAGACGCCTCATAGGTCTTTCACAAAGCACATACCTTGATAAGATATTCAAGAAGTTCAATATGGATCAGTCCAAGAAGGGGTTCTTGCCTGTGTTGCAAGGTGTGAAATTGAGCTCAGCTCAATGTCCGACCACGGCAGAAGATATAGAAGACATGAGTGTCATCCCCTATGCCTCAGCCATAGGTTCTATTATGTATGCCATGCTGTGTACCAGACCTGATGTAAACCTTGCCGTAAGTTTGGTAGGAAGGTACCAAAGTAATCCCGGCAAGGAACACTGGACAGCGGTCAAGAATATCCTGAAGTACCTGAAAAGGACTAAGGAAATGTTTCTCGTTTATGGAGGTGACGAAGAGCTCGTCGTAAAAGGTTACGTCGACACTAGCTTCGACACAGATCTGGATGACTCTAAGTCACAAACCGGATACGTGTATATTTTGAATGGTGAGGCAGTAAGCTGGTGCAGTTGCAACCAGAGCGTCGTGGCGGGATCTACATGTGAAGTGGAGTACATGGCAGCCTCGGAGGCAGCACATGAAGCAATTTGGGTGAAGGAGTTCATCACCGACCTAGGAGTCATACCCAATGCGTCGGGGCCGATCAAGCTCTTCTGTGACAACACTGGAGCTATTGCACTTGCCAAGGAGCCCAGGTTTCACAAGAAGACAAGGCACATCAAGCGTCGCTTCAACTCCATTCGTGAAAATGTTCAAGATGGAGACATAGATATTTGTAAAGTACACACGGACCTGAATGTAGCAGATCCGTTGACTAAACCTCTCCCAAGAGCAAAACATGATCAACACCAGAATTCCATGGGTGTTCGATTCATCACAATGTAACTAGATTATTGACTCTAGTGCAAGTGGGAGACTGTTGGAAATATGCCCTAGAGGCAATAATAAAAGCATTATTATTATATTTCCTTGTTCATGATAATTGTCTTTATTCATGCTATAATTGTGTTATCTGGAAATCGTAATACATGTGTGAATAATAGATACCAACATGTCCCTAGTAAGCCTCTAGTTGACTAGCTTGTTGATCAACAGATAGTCATGGTTTCCTGACTATGGACATTGGATGTCATTGATAACGAGATCACATCATTAGGAGAATGATATGATGGACAAGACCCAATCCTAAACATAGCACAAGATCGTATAGTTCGTTTGCTAGAGTTTTCCAATGTCAAGTATCTTTTCCTTAGACCATGAGATCGTGTAACTCCCGGATACCGTAGGAGTGCTTTGGGTGTACCAAACGTCACGACGTAACTGGGTGACTATAAAGGTATACTACGGGTATCTCCGAAAGTGTCTGTTGGGTTGACACGGATCAAGACTGGGATTTGTCACTCCATATGACGGAGAGGTATCACTAGGCCCACTCGGTAATGCATCATCATAATGAGCTCAAAGTGACCAAGTGTCTGGTCACGGGATCATGCATTACGGTACGAGTAAAGTGACTTGCCGGTAACGAGATTGAACGAGGTATTGGGATACCGACGATCGGATCTCGGGCAAGTAACATACCGATTGACAAAGGGAATTGTATACGGGGTTGCTTGAATCCTCGACATCGTGGTTCATCCGATGAGATCATCGAGGAGCATGTGGGAGCCAACATGGGTATCCAGATCCCGCTGTTGGTTATTGACCGGAGAGCGATCTCGGTCATGTCTACATGTCTCCCGAACCCATAGGGTCTACACACTTAAGGTTCGGTGACGCTAGGGTTGTAGGGATATGTATATGCAGTAACCCGAATGTTGTTCGGAGTCCCGGATGAGATCCCGGACGTCACGAGGAGTTCCGGAATGGTCCGGAGGTAAAGAATTATATATAGGAAGTGCTATTTCGGGCATCGGGACAAGTTTCGGGGTCACCGGTATTGTACCGGGACCACCGGAAGGGTCCCGGGGGTCCACCGGGTGGGGCCACCTGTCCCGGGGGGGCCACATGGGCTGTAGGGGGTGCGCCTTGGCCTACATGGGCCAAGGGCACCAGCCCCAAGAGGCCCATGCGCCTAGGGTTTCAAGGAGGAAGAGTCCTAGGAGGGGAAGGCACCTCCTAGGTGCCTTGGGGAGGAGGGATTCCTCCCCTTGGCCGCACCCCTAGGAGATTAGATCTCCTAGGGCCGGCGCCCCCCCCCCCTTAGCCCTCCTATATATAGTGGGGAGATGGAGGACTTCTTACCTTGATCTTTGGTGCCTCCCTCTCCCTCTCCAACACCTCCTCCTCCTCCATAGTGCTTGGCGAAGCCCTGCCGGAGTACTGCAGCTCCATCAACACCACGCCGTCGTGCTGCTGCTGGAGCCATCTCCCTCAACCTCTCCTTCACCCTTGCTGGATCAAGAAGAAGGAGATGTTACGCTGACCATACGTGTGTTGAACGCGGAGGTGCCGTCCGTTCGGTGCTAGGATCTTCGATGATTTGAATCACGTCGAGTACGACTCCCTCGTCCCCGTTCTTTGAACGCTTCTGCTCGCGATCTACAAGGTACGTAGATGCATCTAATCACTCGTTGCTAGATGAACTCCTAGATGGATCTTGGTGAAACCGTAGGAAATTTTTTGTTTTCTGCAACGTTCCCCAACAGGGACCCCCTACCCGAGATCCGCCGGTTTTGACACCGACATTGGTGCTTTCATTGAGAGTTCCTCTATGTCGTCGCCTTAAGCCCGATGGCTCCTTTGATCATCAACAACAATGCGGTCCACGGTGAGACTTTTCTCCCCGGACAGATCTTCGTCTTCGTTGGCTTCGCTCTGCGGGCCAATTCGCTCGGCCACCTGGAGTAGATCGAAAGCTACGCCCCTGGCCATCAAGTCAGGCTTGGAAGCTTAAACTACACGGCTGACATCCGCGGAGACTTGATCTTCGATGGTTCGAGCCACGGCCAAGCGCGCCGCACTATCTCGAGGGGCATGATCTAGCTCTGCCCCCGGACAGTGTCCTGGAGGCCGCACACGCATCGGTTTCGACCCCTTACTCGGAGCCTATTGCGCCAATCGAGGATGAGTGGTTGGACGTCACCTCGGGGGCTGCGATCCCAAAAGCGATCGAGCCGAACGCTAGCCCCGCACTCTACACGACCCGTGACTCCGAGGATCCGGACTCCTCCCCGGACTCCAAACCTCCCGCGCCCCTGCCAATCGAATCCGATTGGGTGCCGATAATGGAGTTCACCGCCGCAGACATCTTTCAGCATTCGCCTTTTGGCGACATCCTAAATTCTCTTAAGTCCCTCTCTTTATCTTGAGAGCCCTGGCCGGACTACGGTCAGCGAGGGTGGGATACGGACGATGAGGAAATTCAAAGCCCACCCACCACCCACTTTGTAGCCACTGTCGACGATTTAACCGACATGCTTGACTTCGGCTCCGAAGACATCGACGGCATGGACGACGATGTAGGAGACGAACAGGAACCAGCACCTGTAGGGCGCTGGAAGGCCACCTCGTCATATGACATATATATGGTGGATACTCCAAAAGATGGAGATGATGATGGAACAGTGGGGGATGACACCCCCAAGAAACAGCCAAAGCGCCGGCGTCAGCGGCGCCGCTCTAAATCCCGCCAAAGCAAGAATGGTGATTCCGGCACGGGAGATAATACTACCCCGGATAGCGCCGAAGAACACCCACCTCAGCAAGATTCGGCACAGGAAGATGGAGAAGCCAGCCCTCATGAGAGAGCGGCAGACCGAGAGGTCGAGGATGATAACCATACGCCTCCCTCCGAAGACGAGGCAAGCCTCGATGACGACAAATTTGTCATACCATCAGACCCCACCGAACAAGAGCGTTTTAAACGCAGGCTTTTAGCCACGGCAAGCAGCCTCAAGAAAAAGCAGCAACAGCTTAGAGCTGCCCAAGATTTGCTAGCTGACAGATGGACTGAAGTCCTTGCGGCCGAAGAGTATGAACTCGAACGCCCCTCCAAGAATTACCCGGAACGCAGGGCGCTACCCCGATCAGAGGAGGAAGCACCTACATCACCAGCGCATGACATGGAAGATCGGCCACCTCGCGGCCGCGACAGAGAGGCCTCTCGGCCCTCCACCCAAGCCATGCCCTGACGCCGCTCAACTAAGGCACGGGAAAATGCACCAGACCTGCGAGACATACTGGAGGATAAGGCAAGACAAACAAGATCGATCTACGGATCGCGCAGGCGCCCTATGCCATGTGACAATGATCTTCACTCCGGATACAACAAATCCGGCCGGGCCGAACACAACAGACATAGCTCTTCCGAGCTGCGTCGTGATATAGCCCAGTACAGAGGCGCCGCTCACCCGCTATGCTTTACGAATGAAGTAATGGATCATAAAATCCCAGAGGGTTTCAAACCCGTAAACATCGAATCATACGATGGCACAACAGATCCGGCGGTATGGATCGAGGATTATCTCCTTCACATCCACATGGCACGCGGCGATGATCTACACGCCATCAAATACCTCCTGCTCAAACTTAAAGGATCGGCCCGACATTGGCTTAACAGCTTGCTAGCAGACTCAATCGGTTCTTGGGAGGACCTGGAAGCCGCATTCCTCGACAACTTCCAGGGCACTTACGTGCGACCACCGGATGCCGACGACTTAAGCCACATAATTCAGCAGCCAGAGGAATCGGCCAGACAATTCTGGACACGGTTCCTAACAAAGAAAACCAGATAGTCGACTGTCCGGACGCAGAGGCCCTAGCAGCCTTCAAGCATAACATCCGTGATGAGTGGCTTGCCCGGCACCTGGGATATGAAAAGCCAAAATCCATGGCAGCCCTCACGGCACTCATGACCCGCTTTTGCGCGGGAGAAGACAGCTGGCTAGCTCGCAGTAACAACTTATCAAAGAACCCTGGTAATTCGGATACCAAGGACAAAAGTGGCAGGACACGTCAGAATAAGCAAAAACGCCGCGTTAGCAGCGACAGCAATGAAGACACGGCAGTCAATGCTGGATTCAAAGGCTATAAATCCGGTCAGCGGAAAAAGCCATTCAAAAAGAATACTCAGGGCCCGTCCAGTTTGGACCGAATACTTGATCGCTTGTGCCAGATACATGGCACCCCCGAAAGGCCAGCCAATCACACTAACAGGGATTGTTGGGTGTTCAAGCAGGCAGGCAAGTTAAGGGCCGAAAACAGAGACAAGGGGCTGCACAGCGACGACGAGGAGGAGCCCAAGCCGCCGAACAATAATGGACAGAAGGGCTTTCCCCCACAAGTGCGGATGGTGAACATGATATACGCAACCCACATTCCCAAGCGGGAGCAGAAGCGTGCGCTACGGGACGTATACGCAATGGAGCCAGTCGCCCCAAAGTTCAACCCATGGTCCTCCTGCCCGATCACTTTTGATCGAAGGGACCATCCCACTAGCATCCGTCATGGCGGCTTCGCCGCATTGGTTCTCGACCCAATCATCGACGGATTTCATCTCACAAGAGTCCTCATGGACGGCGACAGTAGCCTGAACTTGCTTTATCAGGATATAGTGCGGAAAATGGGTATAGATCCCTCAAGGATTAAGCCCACAAAAACGACCTTTAAATGCGTTATACCAGGTGTAGAAGCCAACTGTACAGGCTCAGTAACACTTGACGTGGTCTTCGGATCTCCGAACAAATTCCGAAGGGAAGAATTAATCTTCGATATAGTCCCGTTTCGCAGCGGCTATCACGCCCTGCTCGGACGAACCGCATTTGCAGAGTTCAATGCGGTGCCGCACTACGCATATCTCAAGCTCAAGATGCCAGGCCCTCGAGGAGTAATCACGGTCAACGGAAACACCGAATGCTCCCTCCATACGGAGGAGCACACGGCGGCTCTCGCAACGGAGGTACAAAGTAGCCTTCTCAGGCAATTCTCTAGTCCGGCCATCAAAAAGCCAGACACGGCCAAGCGCGCCCGGAGTAACCCACAGCAGGACCGCCTGGAACACTTTGAGCAAGCGTAGCAATGCGGCCCCAACTCCAGCTCTCGCGACATAATGAAACCAGTACCTCGCATACATAACTACGCCCTTGAAATACCATGGGCACAGGGGAAGGGGCACAATAACGGCATGCCCAAAATACGGCTTAAAACGTACTAGGGACTGCCGGATTCCTTTTTTAATTTTTTCTTACTTTCAGGTCTCCATACTTCGGACGACCTGTTCGGCAATTCGACTGCCGCACAAACGGTGCAAGCTCCAGGGAGGCAGACAAGCCATGCCGCATTATGGAACTCCCAGGTGGTCTCTGTTACGAGCGGTATACCTGTTTTAAATACAATTCCGCAGCCTGCCCCTGGTCAGGACATACTAAATAGTCCAATATCTTTTGCTTACCGCACTATTTGTATCGTTCGGCTTTGATAAATAGCCTCTCTATAAACAATGCTTAGCTTCTTATCTATTTTCTGCATTATCTTCTTTTCACATTTATGTTTATTAAATGACATGATTGCACCCGTACACCATGGTACGGCAAACACGCCAGGGGCTTCAATACCCCTCATAATGGTGTGAGAAGTCCGTACACTTTCACAAGTGCAGCACCCCGAACTTATAGCACTATATGCATCAGCTCCGAATCATGATTTGGGTCAATAGTTGGGTTTGCCCGGCTCCTATGTTTTGGTGCCTTACGTTCCGCTCTATCGGCTAAGTTAGCACTAGGAGAACCACGGCGATTGTGCCCCGGTTCAGCTGGGTTAAGCACCTCAGTGGAGAAAGCCAAAACTGACTGTCATGATGTGGCGAGAGACCGGTCGCTGTTCGAGAGGTTTTTCGAGTCCCTAAAGGCTTATGCCGCTTCGAGCAAGGAGCTGGTTTTGTCCGGCCAAGGCGTGGATAGCGCCCCGAACTCGGTCTTCCGAACTAGGGGCTTCGCCGAAATTTAAAATTATAGAGTTCTATGGCTAAGTGAGAGTGTTCAAGCATTATAGTCCGATTGCCTGGTTCGTTGTGCTGAGCGCCTCCCTCGAAGGACCCAACTATGGGAAAAAGAGCGCTCAGGTTTATCCCGAACACCCCAGCACTAGTGGCATGGGGGCAGAAGCCGACGACTGGCCATCTCTAAATTTTTGATAAATGGCCGCACATAAAGTAATATTTTAAATTCAATAAGCATTCCTTAGCGCATATGAACAAGTTTTCAGTGCACAGGATAAACACGAGCGAGTTCATTCAAAAATCACATCCTTGGTACATTCATCCGCCACAAGGCGGGCACCTGCAAGAACATCCTTGTAGTAGTTCTCGGGCTTGCGATGCTCCTTCCCCGGCGGAGGCCCGTCCCTAACAAGCTTCTCACCGTCCAGCTTACCCCAGTGCACCTTTGCACGGGCAAGGAGCCTACGGGCACCTTCGATGCAGACAGAGCGCTTGATGACCTCGAGCCTTGGACAGGCCTCCACCAGCCGCTGCACCAGCCCGAAGTAGCTCCCAGGCAGGGCCTCTCCGGGCCACAGCCAAACTATGAAGCCCTTCATGGCCTGTTCGGCCACCTTGTGGAGCTCGACCAGCTGTTTCAGCTGGTCGCTCAAGGGCACAGGGTGTCCGGCCTCAGCATACTGAGACCAGAACACCTTCTCCATCGAGCTGCCCTCTTCAGCTCGGTAGAATGCGGCGGCGTCGGATATGCTGCGGGGAAGATCTGCGAATGCCCCTGGAGAGCTCCGGATTCGGGTAAGTAACAAGTAGTTTACTTTTATATTTCTGCTTTGCATAAAGAATGCCTTACCCGCTGCTATCTTTTTCACCTCCTCCAGCTCTTGGAGGGCCTTTTGGGCTTCGGCCTTGGCAGACTTGGCAGTCTCAAGGGCCGTCACGAGCTCGGATGCTTGCGTCTTTGACTCAAGCTCCAGACTCTCATGTTTTTTCATGAGAGCCTGAAGCTCTTGCTGCACCTCGCCGACACGGGCCTCAAGTCTCTCTCGCTCGGTGCGCTCCACGGCCGCTTTCTTTTCAGCCTCGGACAATGCCTGCTTGAGGGTCGCCACCTCAGTCGTGGCCCCTACAATAAGCAGTACAATCCTGTTATTTTTTGCAATCACGTCTTTTTATAGGCACCTTTTTCTGTAAGGTATTTCTTACCTTCTTTCTCCTCGAGCTGTCGCTTGGCAAGGCCGAGCTCTTGCTCGGTTCGCTCAAGTCCCTGTTTCAGGGCACCCACCTCCGCAGTCAGTGCGGCGGTGGCTAGCAGCGAAGCCTGCATACGCATATTGACTCTTTGTTGTTAGACTCCTGCGAAATTTAATAGATCTTCTATTCGGCTTTTCTTCCCGAACGCCAAACAGAGCATCAGGGGCTACTGTCTATGCGGTTATATTCTTACATATTTTTTACTTACCTCGAAGCCTGTTAGAAGGCTAGCGCAAGCTTCACTCAGTCCGCTCTTGGCGGACCGAACCTTTTGGATCACTGTACTCATAATAGTATGGTGCTCCTCGTCGATGGAGGCGCCGTCAAGCACCTCCAGCAGATTGTCCGGCACCTCCGGTTGGACGAAGGCTGCCAGCTCAAAAGGCTTGCTCCTCTTGGAAGGAGTTCGCCTACCGCGGTCCGGAACTGTTGAAGATTCCGGCGCGGTGTCCGGCACAAAGCCGGACTTGGAGCCCTGGGGGGTCTTGTCCCCTTTACTCCTGGAGTCCGGGAGGTCGCCTTGCGGCTCCTCCAGGACCACCTCCTCCTGCCCCGGAGCTTGTTGCGACGCCACTTCGGCGTCATCCGCAGTGCGGGGGGAGACAGCAGGCGGAACTGAGTTCACGTCCGATGAATCCAGGGAGCCGCTCGACGACTCGTTGAGTTCGGCCCGGGGCGGGCTGCATAATTATGTTCGACATTAGGGAAGGCTGTGCAACAAAGCAACGTCATGAGTTACTCTGATATTCGAATACTTACGATTTCGCCGGACGCTTGGCCCTATCTGGCCACTCCTCTTAGTCCTCTTCGGCGTCGGGGGAGTAGTTCGGCGGAGGGGTCTTCCTCTTCCTGGACCCTTCGGCCTCCCCCGTTGGGGCGGCCTTCCTTTTCTTTCCTCCCCCCGCTGGAGGGGGAGAGTGTTCTTCTTCCTCCTCCTCGTTCTCACGGGAGGAGAGCATCTCGGACTCATCGGATGACGAGTCCGACACCACCACATTATGGGTACTATTTCGAGTCCCCGTGGCCTTCTTCTTCTTGGCCTTCTTCTCCGGCACCACATAAGGCGCCGGAACTAGCAGCTTCACTAGGAGAGAAGGGGCTGGGTCTTCGGGCAGGGGAGCCGGACAGTTAATCGATCCGGACTGCGCCTGCCAAGCCTGTCAAAGGTGAGGGAGTTTAGATCCCACATAGAGTCAAACTATGAAGAAACTTAACATCCTGTAAAAGGTGAAAATAGCTTACCTCGCTGGCGTGACGCCGCGAGTTGTATCCGCGGTCCTCGGAAGCGGATGTGGGAGCCTCGGCGCCTTTGGTTAGCACCTTCCAGACGTCTTCATATGTCGTGTCGAAGAGCCGGTTAAGGGTTTGGTGCTGCGCCGGGTCGAACTCCCACAGATTAAAGCCCCGTTGTTGACACAGGAGGATCCGGCGGACGAGCATAACCTGGACTACATTGACAAGCTTGATCGGCTTGCTCACCAGGTACTGGATGCATGTCTGCAATCCGGTCACCTCTTTTTCATCGCCCCACGACAGGCCCGTCTCTTTCCAGGACATAAGCCGCGTGGGGGGTCTGGATCGGAACTCGGGGGCTGCGATCCATTTCGGATCGCGCGGCTCGGTGATGTAAAACCACCATGATTGCCACCCCTTCAGAGTCTCCACGAAGGAGCCCTCGAGCCATAGGACGTTGGCCATCTTGCCCGCCATGGCGCCTCCGCACTCTGCCTGGCTGCCGCGCACCACCTTGGACTTGACGTTGAAGGTCTTGAGCCAGAGGCCGAAATGGGGGCGGATGCGGAGGAAAGCCTCGCACACGACGATAAACGCCGAGATGTTGAGGACAAAGTTCGGGGCCAGATCGTGGAAATCCAGGCCATAGTAGAACATGAGCCCCCGGACAAATGGGTGGAGTGGGAAACCCAGTCCGTGGAGGAAGTGGAGAAGGAATACTACCCTCTCATGGGGCCTTGGGGTGGGGAAAAGCTGCCCTTCCTCGGGAAGCCGGTGCGCAATGTCCTTGGACAAGTATCCGGCCTTCCTTAGCTTTTTGACATGGCCCTCCGTGACGGAGGAGACCATCCACTTGCCTCCCGCTCCGGACATTGCTGGAGGAGGTTGAGGTAGGAAGCGCGGGCTTGGGCGCTGGAGCTCGGGTGCGCAGGAGATGGATAGGCAAAGGAGGAAGAAGGCGTAGGTAAAAAGGTGGATCCTTGTCCCCTTATATGGGCCGATGCGGTTGTGCGTCCCCACCTGCCTAGTAAAACTCGCTTGCCTCCCAAGCGCCGTGATAAGTGGCGTGGTTGGGTTATCCACGTCCGTATTGATGAGAATCCCGTAAAAGGGGGGTACACGATCTCTGCTTTGACAAGACGTGCCAAGGAAACCGCCTCGCAAAACATGCTGAGGTGGAAAAGTGAAAACGATTTGAGCGAAGGACTTGGCTGTAGTGTGACGACGCACTGCGGAATACGTCAGCAGATTTGATTTGTGTTAATATTATTCTCTCTATGGCAATATGTGGAGGCTTATTTTGCAAAGCTGGACACTACTCTTGGTGTTTACAATATTCTATGAAGGACTTGGAGGAGGAACCCACCTTGCAATGCCGAAGACAATTTGCGCGCTGGACTCGTCGTCATTGAAGCCTGGTTCAGGGGCTACTGAGGGAGTCCTGGATTAGGGGGTGTTCGGGTAGCCGGACGATACCTTCAGCCGGACTCCTGGACTATGAAGATACAAGATTGAAGACTTCTTCCCGTGTCCGGATGGGACTTTCCTTGGCGTGGAAGGCAAGCTTGGCGATGCGGATATTCAAGATCTCCTACCATTGTAACCGACTCTATGTAACCCTAACCCTATCCGGTGTCTATATAAACCGGAGGGTTGTAGTCCATAGGCAATCAACTCCATATACAACAATCATACCATAGGCTAGCTTCTAGGGTTTAGCCTCCTTGATCTCGTGGTAGATCTACTCTTGTACTACCCATATCATCAATATTAATCAAGCAGGACGTAGGGTTTTACCTCCATCAAGAGGGCCCGAACCTGGGTAAAACATCGTGTTCCCTGCCTCTTGTTACCATCCGGCCTAGACGCACAGTTCGGGACCCCCTACCCGAGATCCGCCGGTTTTGACACCAACAGGGAGCCCCTGGAGCTCTGGCTGCAGCACGCCGGCTGCAGCACCCTCGTGACCGAGGCAGAGGTCGCGGTCATCGCCCCGGGCGAGGTCTACATGACTCGGGGCTGGAGGGAGATCGCCCGTGTTTGCAGGACAAGGGGTGTCTTCGCGATCCACTTGGACTACGACGGTGCTTCGGTGATGCTCTTCAAGGTCTTCGATGCGAGCGGGCGCCGGCTAAAGTACTGCCCCGGGGAAGGTGGCCAGGGCCCTGCTGTGACGAGGACTGGGCTCGCCACCCGCTCCCTTGGAGGCTCCTCAGGCGGTGGAGGCGTCGGAGGTTCCAGCGACTCCGGCGAGCCCTTCGCGACTCCGGAGACGAGCGACGACAGCTATGAGCCCCCGAGCCGGCGCCGCTCCTGGAGCAGGGCGGGCTTGTCAGGCCGCCATCGACTCTGATCTGGATGGGGTTGGCGTCGATGCTTGACGGCCCACTGTTGATGATGGCGTCTTTTGTAAGAATGCGCGCTCTTCAGGATTTGTTCCCTGCGAGGAACCAAAAACGCGCCCCATGGGGGCTTGTAAGGTGCCTGTGATCCTGTTTTGTATATATAAACCTTGTCATAGAATTGTGCGAGTTGCTCATTCCATCTTAGCTCAGTCCTCCCTTTCGAACCTCACGAGGGCTTGGTGCTCTGCGCCGACAGGTCCCAGTCCCAAGGCGGCTTCAGCCGTCGCTGGTATGCCAGGTCGCGATGCCGTGGTCAAGGCCAGGAGGTGAGCGACCCGGAGTCTGGTAAGAGCCCCTGAGTCGCGATGCTCAGGAGGTCCCCTTTGGTGCCCAAGCAGCCGTCGCTTGGTGAGAAAGGAGAGCGGTGTCGCTAACAAGGGATAGCATTAGGTGCGGGGATGGTGCCACGGTAGCTGGTGCTTTCGGGTGATGACTTATCTCGGGATCAGGGGCCGCTCCCTGGTGTGTCGCCGGGTCCGCGCATCGGCAGGTGCGAGGTTGCTTGGCAAGGTCCTCGTGTGTCTCTCCCTTCTCGCCTTTGCTCCCCTTTCTGCTCTACGTCCTCGGGTCCCGGCCCTCAAGCGAGTCTCAGTCGTCGCTGGTATGCCAGGTCGCGATGCCGTGGTCAAGGCTAGAGGGTGAGGGCTGGAGAGCCAGTAGGATCCCTAAGTCGCGATGCTCAGGCACCCCCCCTTTAACGTGCAAGCGGTTCGCGCGGACGAGAGCGAAGGAGACACCGCAAGGGCCTCGCCTAACGCAGCTCCTTCGGGAGGTCCTGCAGGTCCATCATAGAAAAAGCAAAGGGTTGCCACGACAATTGACGGTCAGCCGTGGGTTGCTTCCGAGGGGTAGTGAGGTACTGAAGGCTTAACGAGGTGACGCTATGCGGGGCTACCGCGGCCAGAGCTCAGCCATCCAGGTTTGTCGGCGTTGCAGGGACGGACCCATGCGCAAGCGTCGTGCCGTTTGGGAGCAGCTTCGTTAGTTGGCGTCAGCTGAGCAGGCAACTGGGTAAAACACATTAGCCACGAAGGAGTGGATTCGTTCAAATAGTTGCTGGGAATGCGGAGATCACTGGGTCAGGCCCGAGCGACTTGGGGGTGATGCAGCCCGAGGGGCGCCCCCAACAAGGTAAGCTGACAACATAGAATAAAAAAAAGGGATACACGTCGCAAGGACGGACCCCCGCGGCCTGGGAATAATGCAGCCCTGGGGGGGGGGGGCGCTCCCAGTTGGAAGTGAAACTAGAGAGATGTCACATGATGATGTTGAGGACGAAGGAGTGTTGGTGTAGCAGACTCGGTGGGCTGCGGGAGCCGATCCTCATGAGCCCCCAGGCCCAGGGGCCTCGGGAGGCTCCGGAGGCGCTGGCGGCTCCTCGCGGGCCATCTCCATCTCTGCCGGGGCTGCGGAACGCCTGGCCTCTCGTGCCTCCGCGATGCCCCTCATGAGGCGCTGGTACATGTCAGCCGCGCTCGACAAGCCGTAAGGCATGCGAACATAGCTGTGGGGTGGACCTCCGCAGCGCCCCACTCGCGAGGGCCAGAGGCGCTCCAGGGAGGCGACTTGGTTGCACCCTAGTACATCGATGCAGACGCGCAGCCCGCCATCCTCGCATGGATGGGGGCCACTGCTGGTAGGCGACGGCCGCCTCTCATGACTCTTGACTCCTGTAGCTCCCGAATGGCCTTGCTGACGAACTCTTGAGGGTCTGGATCTCCTTGCCTTGCTCCTTCTCGAGGGAAACGTGCTTCAAAACACGCCTCCAGGTGGTGCCCAAGCGCCTCCCTCGTGACCCTAGCTAGGTCGGTGGCCCTCCAGGGGAGAGCCCTCGAGCCCTGCCTGAGGAGGGCGTCGGGCGCGCTTTCCTATGCGATGGAGGGAGGTTCCCCCTGGGCAGGCGCGGGCCCAGAGGGGCCTGCCTCCTGAGTGGTCGGGCCGGACGATGTCTTCTTCTTCTTGGGGGCGGTCTCAGGAGGCCTCCTGCCTCCATGATCCGGGTCTTCCAGTGACGCGGCCTGAAAGGCTCGTTCCAGGGAACACACCGCGTCCTTCTCTTCACAAGGCACCGTGATGACTCCGCCGCTTCCTGGCATCTTGAGGACGTTGTAGCCGTGGTGAGTTACGGCCATGAACTTGGCCAGCGCTGGGTACCCAAGGATGGCGTTGTACGGTAGGGGAATGTGGGCGACGTCGAAGTCGATGAGCTCGGTGCGGTAGTTGTCGCGTGCCCCGAAGGTGACAGGGAGGCGGACCTGCCCAATCGGGACCGTGGAGCCGTCGATGATACCGGAGAAAGGCTTGGTTGGCTGAAGCTGGCTGTAGGGCACTTGGAAGTTGTTGAATGTTTCCATGGACAGGACGTTGAGCCCTGCCCCGCCATCGATGAGGGTCTTGGTGACCACCACGTTGCTGATGATTGGGAAGCAAAGCATCGGGAGGACTCCGGCTGTAGCCGCACACTTGAGCTGATCTGCTGAGCTGAACGTGATGGCGCACGCCGACCACCTGAGAGGGCGCGTGGCTTCGAGCCTGGGAAGGACTGCGTTCACTTCGCGGGCAAACTGCTTGAAGATGCGTTGAGAGGCTGGGGCTTGTGCTCCGCCCAAGATGCAGGCGATCGCGCGCGGCTCCCGGAAGCCCCCAGCCTCCTTGTCTTGGTGGCGGTCCTCGTTTCTCCTTGGCTGCGGCGGCAGCGGTGGGAGGCCTGGGTTGCCTTGCGGGCGATCCTTGCGAGGCTGATCCCTCCATCCTCTCTCGCGAGGCGGGTCTTGCCAGCGATCCTCACGAGGTTGGTCGCGCCACCCTTGGCGCGGGCCACGGTCTTCCCAGCATCCTGCGTTCCTTCCTCCTCCTCGACCGTAGCCGAGGTCACCGCGGTCGGGGCGACGGCGGATCCTTCCTTCTTGCACGGCTCGGAGTTCTTGACATTCGTTGGTGTTGTGGGTGTGGAGGTCATGGTACACACAGTACCGGCTGCCCTTGGATGGTTTGGGCTGATCTCTACCCCACTTGGTGTCTGGTTCTGCCGCGAGCACGGCAGCCCCCTTGCGCTTCACATCCTTGGCCTTGAGCTTCTTCTCTTCTGGGTCTGCGGCAGGCAGCTCGAGGAGGGAGAGACGCCCTTCCTCAGCCCTGACGCACTTGTTCACCAAGTTGAACAGCTCCAAGGAAGTGCACAGGTCTTCATGCATCGCCAGCTCCTCCTTCATCTTGACGTCATGCACGCCGTCGGAGAAGGCCGAGATGATGGCCTCCTCAGTCACCTTGGGAATCTTGAGGCGTGCGTTGTTGAAGCGCTGGATGTACTTCTGCAGGGTCTCCCCGGGCTGTTGCTTGATGCGGCGCATGTCGCTTACGGCGGGTGGCCGGTCGCGAGTGCCTTGGAAGTTGGCGATGAAGCGGGTGCGCATCTCGTCCCAGGAGGAGACTGTGCCTGGAGCCAGGTGCGGGCCCCGTCCTTGAGCGCCATGAAAAACCAGTTCGCCATGACCTTCTCGTCTCCGTTGACAGCTTCGATGCCCAGCTCGTAGAGCTGGAGGAACTCCGCAGGGTCGGCCGTGCCGTCGTAGCGAGGAGGCAAGTTTGGCTTGAACTTGCCGGGCCACGCGACACTGTGTAGTTCGGTGGTGAAGGCGCGGCAGCCTGCTGTGGCCATGGGAGGCCTTGGGTGACGGAGAGACTGGTCTTGCATGTCCCCACGCGCAGCAGCTGGGAGCAGCGCGGGGTCTTGACGCGCGGGAGCAGTCGCGTGGTCGCGACGTGCTGGAGCAGGGAGCGCCCGGGCAGCTTCTTGCAGGCGAGGGACTTCCTGGCAGCTCTGCTCTTACCGCGCTGGCGCCTGACGGAGCGGGTTCCGCCCAGGGGCCACACGCCTTGGAGCCATGGCGTCTTCTTGAGGAGGAGGCGGCCGGGGCGCCGCCGGAGCCTCGTCGCCCGCGCGGGGCGGGGTGCGGTGCAGCGGAACGGACGGCGCAGGAGAGCCCCCTGCGGCGCGGACGAGCTCGGTGACGCGGTCGAGCCATTCTTCGTAGACGTCGTCGACGGGACGGTAGCGCAGGAGCTCGTTCGCCGCGATGGGCGCAGCTCGAGCCTCCATGGGTGCGCGAAGCGCGCGGGATGAAGATCCAGCCGGGGCAAGCGAGGGAGTTGCGGTGCGGCCGTCTTGCCACACGGACAGATGCTGAGACAATGCTTGCTGTTCGTCCCCCGCCGGGCCGGTGGCGGCGTTGACGGCAGGTGACGGGGAACGGCGTGGATGCCCGCCGACAGGGGCTGTCTGGGCGACGTGGGAAGCGAGTGCGGCCCGGCGCTCGGTGCGGGCCCGACGAGCGTCAGACATGGGTGTGATGGTCGGAGGAGAACGAGGTGGTGGAAGACGAATTCCGGCGCACCCCTACCCGTCGCGCCAAATGTCGGATTTCGGGTTCCGGCAGACCCTTGAGGTTGGAACACTGGGGTGCGCGCGGAGATTTCGCCTGCTACCTACCTGCACCCCTCCGCCATGCTAGGATCTAAAACTAAGGAAAGAACACCACAAGAGACACAGGGTTTATACTGGTTCGGGCCACCGTTGTGGTGTAATACCCTACTCCAGTGTGTGGTGTGGTGGATTGTCTCTTGGTCTGATGATGATGAACAATACAAGAAAGAACAGCCTCGCGAGGGTCTGCTCTTGGCTAGGGCGATGAACTGCTCGGAGGAGTTCAGTCACCTTTCTCTCTCTCTCTCTCTTTCTCTGCTTCCTCCAACTGACCGAACCCCCTTGCTATGTGGGTGGCTGGTCCTATTTATAGAGGCCCTGGTCCTCTTCCCAAATATCGAGCGGGAAGGGAGCCAACAATGGCGGGCTAATTTGAAGGGGGACAACAAGTATCAACTATCCTGACAAAAGTAGTCTTCGCCTGCGCAAAGCTCTGGTGATGACGCCGTCTTGGGCTCCACGATGACCTCCGTCTCGTAGTCCTCCTAGTCTTGGTCTCATTGCACCGAAATGGCAACCTTTGCCTGATGGCTCGGTACTCCGCGGCTGCGCTTGCCCCCTTTGCACCAAAGAGGAAAGGAGGACGCTGCGCGGGCTGGCACCCGCCTGGCGCCCTGAGTCGTCATGGCTTGCGTCACGGGCACCTCGTGAGGTACCCCGCCTTGATCTCTCCGCCTCCTCGTGAGCCAGCCTAACGAGGCCGTGCCTGAGGATGCTCCGCGTCGTCCGCCCCGCGAGGCTTGGCCCCTCGCGAGGGTCTTGGGTTTGTGTTGGTGAAGACGGGCCGTGCTGGGCCCCCCTTTGAGCCACGCCGCAGGCAGGCAAGTCTGGGGACCCCGTTCCCAGAACGCCGACACTTTTTTTGTACACCGACAGAAAGGATCACAATGACCTACCTGCAGGAGAGTGACAACTTGACCAGCAAATTGCAAATGAACTTAGCTTGCTCAAGGAAATATCACATGCTAAATTCGCCATGGTTCCGTATATTGGTATATGCATAAACATTATCAGCCTGCAGGCAAGCATGACTTAGCAAAGCAGATCAGTCCACAACATCCAAAATTACCAATAAATCCAGAAAATGTGAATTTTTTTTGTGTTGTCACGGCAAGCAGGAAATCCACTACAGAAATTTTAGCATTAGCCATGTCGTTGCATATTTGGAATATTATAATGTTATTCCTACTTAACCTCACTCAGCGGTTTGCATAATTACAACTTAAATGCTATGTGACTTTCTATATTCCTTCTGTAAACCTAATAGGAATTTTTATACTTGACTAAATTTACTGCCTAATGTCCATGCTTCTACACCACAAAAAGTGAACGATTGATGACCACGATCTATATCCCAACTTTCCCCATATAAACATGTACATGATTATTTTGTTAGAGACAGTGTACACACACAATCTCAAATTCTTAAGAGGGAAAAAACGAACCTAATCATCACTGAACTATTGTGCTTCTTTTGCATCAGGTTAGAGACAGTTTATGTGGGAGTGTGAATAAAATTTAGATGTTGTCCTGCCCTCTTGTGCAAGGCCTCCATCTTCTCAGACTTGAGAGATGTCGGGGCACTAAAACCCAAGAGACTTGATCTCCCTATGGAGCAGTTGGAGCACCATGGAGAAGAAGCTTGTCCCCGAAGCCAAGAACTGGTAACAGTTGAACGTTCTGTCTGGCATCACGATTGGACAAAGCATATGTAGGGTGCACCCGCTTATGTAGGTGTAGACATCTATACCTCGACCGTCGACAGTAGTTAGCAACTCAGAATTAGGGTTTTGACGTGGCGATAATTGCGAATCATGCATGGGAGGCTGTGACGTACCTTCCCATGAGAGTCGCCTCACACGATCGTTGATTTTTTCACCTGTATTCGTCGAGCCGTCCAGCACCCTAGCCATCGCCCGCTCATCGTCACATGTGATCACCCTCCCCGTCGTCGCTGCGAGAGGCCCCTCTCATCCCGGCGCCCCTGCTCAGCATCCGGCCAGGGCCATGCGCGCGCACTGGCCGCCCTGTGTAGAGCCGCTGTCGTGCGGGATAAACGAGTACGAGGGACGTCGTCGTCGCTACCCTTGATCTGATCTGAGACGGGAAAAGAGTCCGTGAGTGGACTCTAGAAGGGTATGGGGTGGTCTTTTTTTCAGGAGGGCGTGGGTGGGGTTTGTGCGTGTGAGGGAAAATTAGTAGCGTGGTGATGTATAAATAGGGAGCGGAGGAAATCACGAGGAAGAAAACGGTATAAAAAGATCGAAAGTGGGAGCTGGGGGCGTAAAAAATCGGCGGGGGAAAACGGGAGATGGTATCGATGGAAAAAATCGGCAGGCGAGATGGTTGTGCGAGGGTGCGAGCGAAGGAACTAACGAATGATGTATGTAGAGTGAGATTATTTGTTTCCTGAGATTCTGTTATTTGTTTCCTAAAATAACTTGCATTAATAAAAGGATCTGTTGATTTGGATGAATTAGGAAAGTCAGATCCGTGTTTTTTTGTACGTTAGGAAAGTGCTTATTTGCAATAAAAGAGTGAAGAGAAAAAGAAATCGATAGATAAAAAAACCAGCGTGGGAGCGATGGTGGAAGGTGAAACGAAAATAAAACCGGAGTATTAAAATAAAACCGAAGTACCAGGCTACCAACCTGGCTCTCTCACATCCAATCCACTCAATTTATATACATTTTTGTGTTTTTTGGGTGTCAAGAAGGCATCTAGGAGATCATTACAGAAAATAGAGGAGGAAAAGGAGGCTAATTAACTGGAAAGCGAGGCAATTAATCTTCTATATATGATGTGGGCTATACTAAAAGGGACACGACATGGCAGAAAAAGGAAATAAGGAAAGAAATTGGAATCGAGAGATATTCTCTAATCTAATATGAGAAGGACATGAGGTGACACGGAAGAATTAAGGAAGGAAATCGGGATCCTGAGACATATTTCTAATCTAATTTAAGAAGGATAGAGAACAGAGAGAGATGCACGTTGATGAACATTGATGTCATGTGCTGCGAAAAAATGGAGGACAATTCAGACTCCATGTACTGCACGTTGCTGGATTGAAAGTGAAAAAGTGTTAAAAAATAAAATATCAAGGAAAAAAGGTGATGGGGTTTGATGCTTGTTTGTGTTCGTGACGAATCCATTAAGATTGCGTAATGTTGGACTTATATATACACAGACACGGGAAGCATTACCTAGACGTCATACAATTCTTGCAATTCCCGCCAACACCTCCCACCTCCCACCTCCTAGGTACTCCTAGGCGACCCTAGCCGCTGGTGGCCACTCCGGCCCCGGCGTCCACCCACACGCGGAGCACTCTCCCTCTGCGGTGACCGCCACATTTCCTTTAACATGGTGCTAGCAGATCTGAACTTCGACATCGGCCAAGGCTTCGCCGCTGAGGTTTGGAGGAAGTGGGGTGTACCCATCAACTTTGAAGATGGTAAGGATATGGAGGAGTTCCTCCTTGTCACAGAATTCACTAGATCCAAGATCCGTCTCACTGAGGAATCTGTAAGCACCATTCTTCTTTCCTGCTTTGGTGGCCGAGCTTCTCTGTTCAGAGTTCATCTGCTTCAAAATTGGTCTTTTAAATTTTCGGTCTCTTCAAAGGAAGTAGGTTTTTCGATCATCAAGGGTGGTAACATCTCTATTCTCTTCTCAATGTTAATTTTCTTCTCTGGGGTAATGGTGGTCTGAACTCTTGTTGGGAGCTTGATCAATATTTACAAGAGAAGGAGGATGAATGGACCCATATCTTTCGCAAGCATCCTAGAAAATCCTACATTCAAGCACTTAGATCACCTGCATCCTTCGATCATTCTCGCAATGTAGATCCTAGGTCTTCCCGGATTCAGCATGTGCATGATCCACGGGATCCATCAGCGGGGGATCATTGCCGTCCGATTTCTAACGCATTGAATGCTGCAGTTACTGCTCATAGGGCGGGATCATCGCAAATTCAATCAGGCCCATCTGCATTTTGTGTTCGCTACCTCCTAACGAGCCATAGCAGACCTGCTTGCACGAACCGTATGAAATGTCGCTGTTGCAAAAAATGGGGCCACATAGAGAAAGATTGTTACTCACATTTTGGTCACAGCCTAGTCAACTTTGTCAATGAGCCCAATCCACTAAATCGCCCGACAATCGCAATTTCGAGGCAACTCTCCACTGTTCCCGTGATTGTGACTAATCATGCCGTCGTCCCACCGACCAATCAGTCCAATCAAGTTAATTTTCCTCTAACATCACTACGGGCTGGTAGCATTCACCGCAGCACTTCCCTGATTTCTCATCGGCTCCAAGCTGCAACCATCTGCCTCTCCGCATCCCTCCCCTCCTCATCCGCTCTGCCGACGCAAAACCTTGGCTCTTCGACGATGGCTTCCTTCCCTTTCGATCCTGCGCCATTCATCCCGCCCAATCACCACAACATTGAAGTTGAGGGCCGACCAGCAAGGATTAAGGTCATCAACGGTGCGGCGTCGGCAACCCACGAAGAGTGGGCGATTGCATGTATCGCCCCCATGCCGAATCTGTTGGGGAACGTAGCAGAAATTCAAAATTTTCCTACGCGTCACCAAGATCTATCTATGGAGAAACCAGCAACGAGTAGAAAGGAGAGTGCATCTACATACCCTTGTAGATCGCTAAGCGGAAGCGTTCAAGTGAACGGGGTTGATGGAGTCGTACTCGTCGTGATTCAGATCACCGATGATCCTAGTGCCGAACGGACGGCACCTCCGCGTTCAACACACGTACAGCTCGACGATGTCTCCCACGCCTTGATCCAGCAAGGAGAGAGGGAGAGGTTGAGGAAGACTCCAACCAGCAGCAGCACAACGGCGTGGTGGTGATGGAGGAGCGTGGCAATCCTGCAGGGCTTCGCCAAGCACCTACGGGAGAGGAGGAGGTGTCACGGGAGGGAGGGAGGCGCCAAGGGCTCAGGTATGGATGCCCTCCCTCCCCTCCACTATATATAGGGGCAGGGGAGAAGGGGGAGGCGTAGCCTTGCCCCCTACTCCAAGAAAGGGGTGTGGCTAAGGAGGGGGGAGGAGTCCATCCTCCCCAAGGCACCTCGAAGGTGCCTTCCCCTTTTAGGACTCTCCCCTTTTTCCTTTATCTTGGCGCATGGGCCTCTAGGGGCTGGTGCCCTTGGCCCATGTAGGCCAAGGCGCACCCCCTACAGCCCATGTGGCCCCCCGGGGCAGGTGGCCCCACCCGGTGGGCCCCCGGGACCCTTCCGGTGGTCCCGGTACAATACCGATGACCCCGAAACTTGTCCCGATGGCCGAAACAGGACTTCCTATATATAAATCTTTACCTCCGGACCATTCCGGAACTCCTCGTGACGTCCGGGATCTCATCCGGGACTCCGAACAACATTCGGTAACCACATACAAGCTTCCTTTATAACCCTAGCGTCATCGAACCTTAAGTGTGTAGACCCTACGGGTTCGGGAGACATGCAGACATGACCGAGACGTTCTCCGGTAAATAACCAACAGCGGGATCTGGATACCCATGTTGGCTCCCACATGTTCCACGATGATCTCATCGGATGAACCACGATTTCAAGGACTCAATCGATCCCGTATACAATTCCCTTTGTCTAGCGGTATGGTACTTGCCCGAGATTCGATCGTCGGTATACCGATACCTTGTTCAATCTCGTTACCGGCAAGTCTCTTTACTCGTTCCGTAACACATCATCCCGTGATCAACCCCTTGGTCACATTGTGCACATTATGATGATGTCCTACCGAGTGGGCCCAGAGATACCTCTCCGTTTACACGGAGTGACAAAATCCCAATCTCGATTCGTGCCAACCCAACAGACACTTTCAGAGATACCCGTAGTGTACCTTTATAGCCACCCAGTTACGTTGTGACGTTTGGCACACCCAAAGCACTCCTACGGTATCCGGGAGTTGCACAATCTCATGGTCTAAGGAAATGATACTTGACATTAGAAAAGCTTTAGCATACGAACTACATGATCTTGTGCTAGGCTTAGGATTGGGTCTTGTCCATCACATCATTCCCCTAATGATGTGATCCCGTTATCAACGACATCCAATGTCCATGGTCAGGAAACCGTAACCATCTATTGATTAACGAGCTAGTCAACTAGAGGCTTACTAGGGACATGGTGTTGTCTATGTATCCACACATGTATCTGAGTTTCCTATCAATACAATTCTAGCATGGATAATAAACGATTATCATGAACAAGGAAATATAATAATAATCAATTTATTATTGCCTCTAGGGCATATTTCCAACAGTCTCCCACTTGCACTAGAGTCAATAATCTAGTTCACATCGATATGTGATTAACACTCAAGGTCACATCCCCATGTGACTAACACCCAAAGAGTTTACTAGAGTCAATAATCTAGTTCACATTTACCATGTGATTAACACTCGATGAGTTCTGGGTTTGATCATGTTATGCTTGTGAGAGAGGTTATAGTCAACGAGTCTGAACCTTTCAGATCCGTGTGTGTTTACAAATCTCTATGTCATCTCCGAGATGCAGCTACCACGTTCTATTTGGAGCTATTCCAAATAACTGTTCTACTTGGAGCTATTCTAAATTGTTGCTCCATTATACGTATCCGGTATCTCTACTCAGAGCTATCCGGATAGGTGTTAAGCTTGCATCGACGTAACCCTTTACGACGAACTCTTTTACCACCTCCATAATTGAGAAAATTCCTTAGTCCACTAGTTACTAAGGATAACTTTGACCGCTGTCCTGTGATCCATTCTTGGATCACTCTTGTACCCCTTGACTGACTCATGGTAAAGCACACTTCAGGTGCGGTACACAGCATAGCATACTGTAGAGCCTATGTCTTAAGCATAGGGGACGACCTTCGTTCCTTTCTCTCTATTCTGCCATGGTCGAGCTTTAAGTCTTAACTTCATACCTTACAACTCAGGCAAAAACTCCTTCTTTGACTGATCCATCTTGAACACCTTCAAGATCACGTCAAGGCATGTGCTCATTTGAAAGTACTATTAAGCGTTTTGATCTATCCTTATAGATCTTGATGCTCAATGTTCAAGTAGCTTAATCCAGGTTTTCCATTGAAAACACTTTCCAAATAACCCTATATGCTTTCCAGAAATTCTACGTCATTTCTGATCATTAATATGTCAACAACATATACTCATCAGAAATTCTATAGTGCTCCCACTCACTTCTTTGGAAATACAAGTTTCTCATAAACTTTGTACAAACCCAAAATCTTTGATCATCATCAAAGCATACATTCCAACTCCGAGATGCTCACTCCAGTCCTCAGAAGGATTGCTGGAGCTTTGCATACTTATTAGCATATTTCAGGATAGACAAAATCTTCCGGTTGTATCACATACAACCTTTCCTCAAGAATCGTCGAGGAAACAATGTTTTGACATCCTATCTGCAAGATTTCATAAATAATGCAGTAATTGCTAATATAATTCCAACAGACTCTTAGCATCGCTACGAGTGAGAAAGTCTCATCGTAGTCAACTCCTTGAACTTGTCGAAAAACATCTTAACGACAAGTCGAGCTTTCTCAATGGTGACACTTACCATCATTGTCTGTCTTCCTTTCAAAATCCATCTGCACTCAACAGCCTTACGACCATCGAGTTGTTCTGCCAAAGTCTACACTTTGTTTTCATACATGGATCCTATCTCGGATTTTATGGCTTCTAACCATTTGTCGGAATTTGGGCCCACCATCGCTTCTCCACAGCTCGTAGGTTCATTGTTGTCTAGCAACATGACCTTCAAGACAGGATTACTGTACCACTCTGAAGTAGTACATATCCTTGTCACCCTACGAGGTTCGGTAGTGACTTGATCCGAAACTTCATGATCACTATCATAAGCTTCCACTTCAATTGGTGTACGTGCCACAGGAACAACTTCCTGTGCCCTGCTACACACTTGTTGAAGTGACGGTTCAATAACCTCATCAAGTCTCCACCATCCTCCCACTCAACTCTTTCGAGAGAAACCTTTCCTCGAGAAAGGACCCGATTCTAGAAACAATTCATATTGCTTTCGGATCTGAATTAGGAGGTATACCCAACTGTTTTGGGTTTCCTATGAAGATGCATTTTATCCGCTTTGGGTTCGAGCTTAATCCTGAAACTTTTTCACATAAGCATCGCAGCCCCAAACCTTTAAGAAACGACAACTTAGGTTTCTCTAAACCATAATTCATACGGTGTCATCTCAACGGAATTACGTGGTGCCCTATTTAAAGTGAATGTGGTTGTCTCTAATGCCTAACCCATGAACGATAGTGGTAACTCGATAAGAGACATCATGGTATGCACCATATCCAATAGGGTGCAACTATGACGTTTGGACACACCATCACACTATGGTGTTCCAGGCTGTATCAATTGTGAAACAATTTCCACAATGTCTTAATTCTGTGCCAAACTCGTGATTCAGACATTCATCTCTATGATCATATCATAGATCTTTTATCCTCTTGTCACGATGATCTTTCAACTTCACACTGAAATTACTTGAACCTTTCAATAATTCAGACTCGTGATTCATCAAGTAAATATACTCAACATCTACTTGAATCATCTGTGAAGTAAGAACATAACTATATTCACTGCATGCCTCAGCACTCATTGGACTGTACACATCAAAATGTATTACTTCCAACAAGTTGCTATCTTATTCCATCTTACTGAAAACGAGGCTTTTCAGTCATCTTGCCCGTGTGGTATGATTTGCATGTCCCAAGTGATTCAAAATCAAGTGAGTCAAAACGGTCCATTTGCATGGAGTTTCTTCATGCATATACACCAATAGACATGGTTCGCATGTCTCAAACTTTTCAAAAACGAGTGAGCCCAAAGATCCATCAATATGGAGCTTCTTCATGCGTTTTATACCGATATGACTCACGTGGCAGTGCCACAAGTAGGTGGTACTATCATTACTATCTTTTGGCATGAACATGTGTATCACTACGATCGAGATTTAATAAACCATTCATTTTAGGTGTAAGACCATTGAAGGTATTATTCAAATAAACAGAGTAACCATTATTCTCCTTAAATGAATAACCGTATTGCGATAGACGTAATCCAATCATGTCTATGCTCAACGCAAACACCAAATAACAATTATTTAGGTTTAACACCAATCTCTTTGGTACAGGGAGCGTGCGATGCTTGATCATATCAAGCTTGGAAAAACTTCCAACACATATCGTCAGCTCACCTTTAGCTAGTCTCCGTTTATTCCGTAGCCTTTTGTTTCGAGTTACTAACACTTAGCAACCGAACCGGTATCTAATACCCTGGTGCTGCTAGGAGTACTAGCAAAGTACACATTAACACAATGTATATCCAATATACTTCTATCGACCTTGCCAGCCTTCTTATCTACCAAGTATCTAGGGTAATTCTGCTCTAGTGGTTGTTCCCCTTATTACAGAAGCACTTAGTCTCGGGTTTGGGTTTTACCTTGGGTTTCTTCACTAGAGCAGCTGATTTGCCGTTTCATGAAGTATCCCTTCTTGCCCTTGCCCTTCTTGAAACTAGTGGTTTCACCAACCATCAACAATTGATGCTCCTTCTTGATTTCTACTTTCGCGGTGTCAAACATCGCGAATACTTCAAGGATCATCATATCTATTCCTGATATGTTATAGTTCATCACGAAGCTCTAACAGCTTGGTGGCAATGACTTTGGAGAACCATCACTGTCTTATCTGGAAGATCAACTCCCACTCGATTCAAATGATTGTTGTACCAGAACAATCTGAGCACAAGCTCAACAATTGAGCTTTTCTCCTTAGTTTGCAGGTTAAGAAAGTCATCGGAGGTCTTATACCTCTTGACGTGGGCACGAGCCTGAAATCCCAATTTCAGCCCTCGAAACATCTAATATGTTCCGCGACATTTTGAAAAACGTCTTTGGTGCCTCAACTCTAAACCGTTTAACTGAACTATCACGTAGTTATCAAAACGTGTATGTCAGATGTTCGCAACAACCACAGACAACGTTTGAGGTTCAGCACACTGAGCGGTGCATTAAGGACATAAGCCTTCTATGAAGCAATGAGGACAATCCTCAGTTTACGGACCTAGTCCGCATAATTGCTACTATCAACTTTCAACTAATTTTTCTCTAGGAACATATCTAAACAGTAGAACTATAGCGTGAGCTACGACATAATTTGCAAAATCCTTTTGACTATGTTCAGGATAATTAAGTTCATCTTATGAACTCCCACTCAGATAGACATCCCTCTAGTCATCTAAGTGATTACATGATCCGAGTCAAACTAGGCCGTGTCCGATCATCATGTGAGACGGACTAGTCATCATCGGTGAACATCTTCATGTTGATCGTATCTTCTATACGACTCATGTTCGACCTTTCGGTCTCCGTGTTCCGAGGCCATGTCTGTACATGCTAGGCTCGTCAAGTTAACCCTAAGTGTTTCGCGTGTGTAAATCTGTCTTACACCCGTTGTATGTGAACGTTAGAATCTAACACCCGATCATCACGTGGTGCTTCGAAACACGAACTGTCGCAACGGTGCACAGTTAGGGGAGAACACTTCTTGAAATTGTTGTAAGGGATCATCTTATTTACTACTGTCGTTCTAAGCAAATAAGATGTATAAACATGATAAACATCACATGCAATCAAATAGTGACATGATATGGCCATCATCACTTTGCTCCTTTTGATCTCCATCTTCGGGGCTCCATGATCATCATCGTCACCGGCATGACACCATGATCTCCATCATCATGATCTCCATCATCGTGTCTTCATGAAGTTGCCTCGCCAACTATTACTTCTACTACTATGGCTAACGGTTAGCAATAAAGTAAAGTAATTACATGACGTTTAAGTTGACACGCAGGTCACAAATAAATAAAGACAACTCCTATGGCTCCTGCCGGTTGTCATACTCACCGACATGCAAGTCGTGATTCCTATTACAAGAACATGATCAATCTCATACATCACATATATCATTCATCACATCCTCTTTGGCCATATCACATCACATAGCATACCCTGCAAAAACAAGTTAGACGTCCTCTAATTGTTGTTTGCATGTTTTACGTGGCTGCTATGGGTTTCTAGCAAGAACGTTTCTTACCTACGCATGAACCACAACGTGATATGCCAATTGCTATTTACCCTTCATAAGGACCCTTTTCATCGAATCCGATCCGACTAAAGTGGGAGAGACAGACACCCGCCAGCCACCTTATGCAACTAGTGCATGTTTGTCGGTGGAACCGGTCTCACGTAAGCGTACGTGTAAGGTTGGTCCGGGCCGCTTCATCCCACGATGCCGCCGAATCAAGATAAGACTAGTAACGGCAAGCATATTTAACAATATCGACGCCCACAACTACTTTGTGTTCTACTCGTGCAAAGAATCTACGCAATAGACCTAGCTCATGATGCCACTGTTGGGGAACGTAGCAGAAATTCAAAATTTTCCTACGCGTCACCAAGATCTATCTATGGAGAAACCAGCAACGAGTAGAAAGGAGAGTGCATCTACATACCCTTGTAGATCGCTAAGCGGAAGCGTTCAAGTGAACGGGGTTGATGGAGTCATACTCGTCGTGATTCAGATCACCGATGATCCTAGTGCCGAACGGACGGCACCTCCGCGTTCAACACACGTACAGCTCGACGATGTCTCCCACGCCTTGATCCAGCAAGGAGAGAGGGAGAGGTTGAGGAAGACTCCAACCAGCAGCAGCACAATGGCGTGGTGGTGATGGAGGAGCGTGGCAATCCTGCAGGGCTTCGCCAAGCACCTACGGGAGAGGAGGAGGTGTCACGGGAGGGAGGGAGGCGCCAAGGGCTCAGGTATGGATGCCCTCCCTCCCCTCCACTATATATAGGGGCAGGGGAGAAGGGGGAGGCGCAGCCTTGCCCCCTACTCCAAGAAAGGGGTGCGGCTAAGGAGGGGGGAGGAGTCCATCCTCCCCAAGGCACCTCGGAGGTGCCTTCCCCTTTTAGGACTCTCCCCTTTTTCCTTTATCTTGGCGCATGGGCCTCTAGGGGCTGGTGCCCTTGGCCCATGTAGGCCAAGGCGCACCCCCTACAGCCCATGTGGCCCCCCGGGGCAGGTGGCCCCACCCGGTGGGCCCCCGGGACCCTTCCGGTGGTCCCGGTACAATACCGATGACCCCGAAACTTGTCCAGATGGCCGAAACAGGACTTCCTATATATAAATCTTTACCTTCGGACCATTCCGGAACTCCTCGCGACGTCCGGGATCTCATCCGGGACTCCGAACAACATTCGGTAACCACATACAAGCTTCCTTTATAACCCTAGCGTCATCGAACCTTAAGTGTGTAGACCCTACGGGTTCGGGAGACATGCAGACATGACCGAGACGTTCTCCGGTCAATAACCAACAGCGGGATCTGGATACCCATGTTGGCTCCCACATGTTCCACGATGATCTCATCGGATGAACCACGATGTCAAGGACTCAATCGATCCCGTATACAATTCCCTTTGTCTAGCGGTATGGTACTTGCCCGAGATTCGATCGTCGGTATACCGATACCTTGTTCAATCTCGTTACCGGCAAGTCTCTTTACTCGTTCCGTAACACATCATCCCGTGATCAACCCCTTGGTCACATTGTGCACATTATGATGATGTCCTACCGAGTGGGCCCAGAGATACCTCT
>NC_041388.1:178565052-178616954 GCF_002162155.2 Triticum dicoccoides | reverse complement strand
AATCCCAATCTCGATTCGTGCCAACCCAACAGACACTTTCAGGGATACCCGTAGTGTACCTTTATAGCCACCCAGTTACGTTGTGACGTTTGGCACACCCAAAGCACTCCTACGGTATCCGGGAGTTGCACAATCTCATGGTCTAAGGAAATGATACTTGACATTAGAAAAGCTTTAGCATACGAACTACATGATCTTGTGCTAGGCTTAGGATTGGGTCTTGTCCATCACATCATTCTCCTAATGATGTGATCCCGTTATCAACGACATCCAATGTCCATGGTCAGGAAACCGTAACCATCTATTGATTAACGAGCTAGTCAACTAGAGGCTTACTAGGGACATGGTGTTGTCTATGTATCCATACATGTATCTGAGTTTCCTATCAATACAATTCTAGCATGGATAATAAACGATTATCATGAACAAGGAAATATAATAATAATCAATTTATTATTGCCTCTAGGGCATATTTCCAACAGAATCTTCCCGTGGCTTTCGGCACCATCAGAGAGGTATTATCAGACTTTCTCAACGACAAGCAGCTTGGTTTTTCTGAGATTGAGCCGTGCCCTTTTGGTCAAGCATATGTCAAGCTCAATAGTGTTTTTGATCATGATGCCCTTGTTGCTAATGGCCCACATCAGTTCATTGATGTGCATGTCATTTTTCAACCCCACAATAAGGGACTGAACTGGAGGAGACTGGTGATGAATAGAGATGTGTGGATTCTGTTGTGTGGATACCCTTTTGATCGGAGGAATATTCAGGAGGTTAACAGTGAAGTGAGTAAGTTCGGTAAATTCTTGAGTCGGGACAGAGTGAGGAGTTCTAGAGCTAATCTCATGGTCAAAAGTGAGAGTGGAAGAGCTGAGAGACATACCAGCCAACATTGTTTTTGGAGAAGGATATGACTTTCCGACATATTCCCTAACAGTGCCAGTGGTCATTTTGTAGCAACAAATCCTAGGTGTTGAAGCTCCAGATGAGGACCCCATTAATCCAAATGGGGATCCACACCCTGCCCCTCCCATGGCAAATTTTCACCCAAATCAACACAACCATTTCCTTGGACCTCTGCAACAGCATGAGAATGATGATGTTCATGGGCATATTCAGCCACAAGCAAACCAACTGAACATGCAACGTGGGATTGACATTCTTTGTCAGGACCCCGATCCTAAGCCACATTGATATAACATGTAACACATCATATCACTTTGCGGCCTCACGCACGGTATCCCCACAGGTGCCACCTTACCTGGCCCAGGACCATTTGGCGCCTTTTGGCTCACGTATATGATAGTGTCGTTAGCATCCATATGACAGAGAACCCGGGCCGACATGACTAGTCGTGAACCCAAAGTGGCACTAACTTACAGGGACATGCATACATGACCCAGCAACGAACGTGTCGGTCATCAGCGAGTGAATTCGGGTTGTAGCAACTGGGCTAGCAGGACTCCGGGAATCCGGGTTGTAGCGGGCTAACAGGACTCTGAAAGACACCACGTGACATTTCCCCGAAGGGACAGACACATGAACGAAGAAGGACACATGCCGGCCATCCTAAGTGTTCCGGAGCAGTAGCAAGCTACCATGGCTCAGTGGAAGCACTAGGAGACATTTCCCGGTAAGAGAGACTACTAAGGATAAACAACTGGATTGTCGGATCCCACACATACCAAGCATATACACACAATATGCTCGATATGTGCAATACAACATGGCATCACAACGAAACTCTACAACTCAAAGTATTTATTCATTAGGCTCCGAGGAGCCAAGTATTACAAACATGGGTCTCATGAACCAACATACAGAGCATACAAGCAACAAGCGGAAGCATAACATGTCTGAGTACAGACAACTATAGATGAAAATGGCCGAGAAGCCTGACTATCTACAAGACCCTGCCGAGGGCACAAGATCGTAGCTGAGGTAACAAGCTAAACGTCGAAGTCCACATGGAACTACTAGCGAGACCGGAGTCTCTCTGCAAAAACATAAATTAAGCAAACGTGAGTACAAATGTACCCAGCAAGACTTACATCAGAACTAGCTACATATGCATTAGTATCAACAAAGGGGGGGTGGAGTTTAACTACAGCAAGCCAGCTTTGACTCAGTGGCTATCCTGAACTACGTATGCAAGTAACACTTTTGGGGTGGCGCACACGGGTCCACATATTCACCAATCAATACACCACTATGGATCCGCTCCCGTCTCCCTACGAGAACGCCATCCATAGCACTCACGCTTATCTTGCGGATTTTAGAGTATCCACTTTCACTTGTCTATGAACTGTACAGGCAACCCAGAAGTCCTTCACCGCGGACACGGCTATTCAAATAGATGATGTTAACCCTGCAGGGGTGTACTTCTTCACACACGCTCTCGCCACTTACCTCCATGTACACATCATGTATCTCGGCAACCTTCAAGCAGAAGCGTGGCGAGGGAGTCGACCACGACCTGACTAACCACACAAGTCTCTAGTCCAGGTTTATCGCCTATTCGGGTTCCATCCACGAGGAGATCCAGTCGGGGTTTCGCTCAAAGCCCCAAACGATGTGTGCAGGGTTCCCGAGACACCAAACGGGCTCCTGGTACACCGTGCCACGGTGTATCTACCGCATCATAGCCCACGCCTAGGATCAGCGCTACGCACAGCCTCCAACACATATCCTAGAAACACCAGAAACTAGTTGCAACTCCTGGACAAAGATCAAGGCGGTTAATAAGTCGAGAGGGTCAATTAAGGATCCCAATGAGTGGTAGTAGCTGTTCATGGATCACAAACACAGAACTCAGTTCCCGAGGACAATTTCAATGAGACAACCCACCATGTACTCCTATATGGCCTCTCACCGCTACCTTTACCAAATCGTGTTCACACACTTAGCTCACACATAGTAGGACATGTTCATCACCATTCCAACTCATCCCTGATGAATCAGACCTGACTCAACTCTAAGCAGTAGCAGGCATGACAAACAAGCATGAATGAGTAGGCACATCAGGGCTCACACAACTCCTACTCATGCTAGTGGGTTTCATCTATTTACTGTGGCAATGACAGGTCATGCAGAGGAAAGGGGTTCAACTACCGCAACATGTAACAGTTGAATCGTTGTTGTCCTAATGCAGTAAAAGAGAGCAGGAGCGAGAGAGTGGGATTGTATCAGAATGAACAAGGGGGTTTTGCTTGCCTGGCACTTTTGAAGATGATATAGCTCTTCATCGGTGTCATCGAACTCATCGTCGGAACATACGTCTATCGAGGGGGAACAACCACCGGCAAACAAGAGGGAACACAATCAATGCAATGCAACAATATGATGCATGAATGTAACATGGCAATATGCTGTGAGTTGAGCTAATGCAGCTAGCAATGATTTAAATGAAGTTGGTTTGAACCCTAGGTTCAAATTCAAATTCCATATGTTAAAGTTCATATGCTATTTATTTGATTTACCCTAAACAGTAGTCATAAGTTGTTTTACATGCATGAAAATGGTACAGATGGATAGATTGGATTTTTTGATCATTTTTCATATATAACTTATTTCATTATGAGCTACAGGTTATTTTCTATGATTTTTATAAGTTTTAAACAATTTCTGGAATTTCCTGAATTATTTTTAATGTAGAAATGACTTATTGCGCCAGCACTGCGTCATGCCTGCCCCAGCAAGTCAACAACGCTGACCAGGGTCAAACCTGACCAATGTGACCCACTGGTCAGTGTCACACTGCTGGTTTGGGTCACTAGCGGGTGGGCTCGGTCAAGGGCCATGTCAGCAGGGTCAACCCTGACACATGGGGCCACTGTGATTAGTTAGAGCTAAACAGGAAATAAACTGTGGTTAATTAAGGGCGTGGGGCCCATATGCAAGTGAGTCAGGGGGTAATTAGCAGGGTCATTAGTGGCTAAGTAAGTGCGACACATTGGTGTCACAGGAGTTCAGCCGGTGACGACCAAAACAACGGTGGAGGCTCGCCGGACTTGAGCTACAGGCGGCGGATGGACGCGCGGAGACCACCGGGGCATAGCCCGTGCTCTCCCGCATCCAGAGGAGTAGGTGGGTGGCCGCGGGGGTGCCGGAGCTCGCCGGAACGGAGCTCGCGGTGGCGGCCGGAGCTCGACTTCGAGCGGTGCGGGGCTACGGGGTACGGCGTGGCCAGGGGAGGGGATCTGCGGACTCCTGGGACAGCTAGGAGCTTGCTAGGCTCGTTAGTCTAAGCGCAGCAGCAGAGCAGTGCCATGCCCGGCATCCATGGCAGACGGCAGCGCTCGGTATGGTGGCTAGCACGGCTACAACGCATAAAAGACCACAAGGAGAGAGGGGAAACGTAGGAGAGCTCACGGCGGTCTCGTAGGCGGTCTCAGATGGCTCAGGGAGGCACGAACGACGACGTAGCGTTGCCGGTGATCTCGGACGACCGAGGAGGAAGACGGCGGTGTTGGGGATGAAGCAGAGCTCCTGGCGGTGCTTGGATCTGTGGAGAGGACGACGACATCGCAGCGGAACTCGTGGACAGCTTGGGGAGGCGAGGCAGTGGTTGTGGCCGCGACAACGGCGAGCGGCGGTGATGGTGGCGTTCGGTCGCGGGAGAGAGAGGGCGGCAGAGGAGGGGATGAGCACAGGAGAGGCTGAGAGAGACTAGGGAGGTGCGTGGCGACGCGAGGGAGGTCCATGCAGGCAGGGAGAGAGGAGGTGGCCGCAGCGCGTGCGCATGCGCGCGAAACACATGCCCTCCTGCCTACTGGCAGGAGGTTGAAGACGATGTGGCGGCTGGGCTGGGCCAGCTACAGTGATGGGCCGACTGGGCTGGACAGGTAAGGTTTCAGTCCTTTCCTGTTCTTTTCTAATTCTGTTCTGTTTTCTATTTTGCAGCTTTGTTTTGAGTTTGGTTTTGAAACCAATTCAATTTTGTTTCTTCTGAAAATATTTTTGGAAGCTAAAAGAATTAAACCAAAGCTCCACAAAATATTTCAGAATTATTGGACCTATATTTATTTAAAAGTAGATATAAATCCAATTCAAATAGCTATTGATTTAACTCAAAGGGCCAAAAAATATATTTCTGAGACACCAAAAATATTGGTTTGGATTTTACCTCTTGCCAATATTTCCAGAGGATAACAAGAACATTTTATTGGACTTATTTGAAGCAGTTTTATCTTGATCATTTTTTTAAAAAGGATTCTGAGGCATTGAAAATTCCTCAATTCAAATTTCATTTAAATATAAACATGATGCAACAACCAAGCTAGTCCAAGGCCAAGTTAAAGCTAGGGATGTGACAACTCACCGCCACTAAACAAGAATCTCGTCCCGAGATTCAAGATGTGAGGTAAGAAGAAAGGAGGTCACAAACTATCACAATCTTCTCGATCCAACTGCCCTTCTCGAAGAAGTAGATTCATTGCATCATATTGATCTTAACGTCTTTGCCTTTGAGATCTTTTCCCAACACGATGATGACAGAAAGAAACTCTATAGGAATCAATCTTCTTAAAGATCGAGCAACTCATGATCAACTCACAGAATGAGACGTTGAACATCTCTTGAGCTAAGACACAAAGTTCACATCAGGGCGATGGAAATCAGACGACGAGGATTCAAGTTGGTAGGCAGCAATTCCACGCTTGAGTAAGATGGTGCAAGGTTTCAAAGTTGCAAGGAGATAATTGTCATGAACACATAACAGGGCACCTCAGGGAAGGTGACTCGTAGAATTATTCCCTTAAGTGGCAAAAAGAATTACTTTTGATATCTAGATGATTGAAACTCTTCATACCAGCCTATGGAAAGTCACAACTAATCGTTTCGGAGGGTTTGAAGAAATGACACACTCTGACTAGGATGGATGATGTGGACTACCTTGTTGAAGACAACGCAATAGATGATTTCTACTTATCATCGGAAATGGATGGAACCCGTGGTAGGATGGCACAACGGCGGTGCAAGATGGGAATAAAATGCAAATGCTGGGAATGATTCTAGTAACTGGGGAGAACCCCAACAGTAGAGAGTGAGTCTACTGTTTGAAATGGTTATAACATAACCGACGAAACTGAGAGCAAATCCCAATTAATGCCAATGATAAAACCTAGTGCTTGCGCGTGCTCTCAAGAACTTGAGCATTTCCATATTCATCAAGGTTTTACCAATATCCGTGTCAAGGATCCTGGCAACACAACATACTACCATGATGAATGGTGATGGACGATGCAGATGCAAAGGAAGCTAATACCTTCTCAGATTTCACCTTAACGAGGCCAAGGAAACAGAATCTGGATGATCGACCGAGAGACATTTAGCACTCCGCTTCTAATGTTTTCCTTGATGTGCTAGCGTAACCCATTTATTGATATGGTTTTGTATCTAGGACATCAAGTAAAAGGTCGGACTTCGGGAACACAAAATCCATCAGGAGCAACTTCTGGAGTATACCCTATGAGATCCTTATGGGGAGGTGGCCAACTTCCTCAATCAAAAAGAATTACTTTTGATATCTAGATGATTGAAACTCTTCATACCAGCCTATGGAAAGTCACAACTAATCGTTTCGGAGGGTTTGAAGAAATGACACACTCTGACTAGGATGGATGATGTGGACTACCTTGTTGAAGACAACGCAATAGATGATTTCTACTTATCATCGGAAATGGATGGAACCCGTGGTAGGATGGCACAACGGCGGTGCAAGATGGGAATAAAATGCAAATGCTGGGAATGATTCTAGTAACTGGGGAGAACCCCAACAGTAGAGAGTGAGTCTACTGTTTGAAATGGTTATAACATAACCGACGAAACTGAGAGCAAATCCCAATTAATGCCAATGATAAAACCTAGTGCTTGCGCGTGCTCTCAAGAACTTGAGCATTTCCATATTCATCAAGGTTTTACCAATATCCGTGTCAAGGATCCTGGCAACACAACATACTACCATGATGAATGGTGATGGACGATGCAGATGCAAAGGAAGCTAATACCTTCTCAGATTTCACCTTAACGAGGCCAAGGAAACAGAATCTGGATGATCGACCGAGAGACATTTAGCACTCCGCTTCTAATGTTTTCCTTGATGTGCTAGCGTAACCCATTTATTGATATGGTTTTGTATCTAGGACATCAAGTAAAAGGTCGGACTTCGGGAACACAAAATCCATCAGGAGCAACTTCTGGAGTATACCCTATGAGATCCTTATGGGGAGGTGGCCAACTTCCTCAATCAAGATACTATAGTAATAGGTCTTCCGGCTGGGTGAGTTGGCCACGACATCCACTTTACTGGGTTACAGAGAAACCAATATTATAGTTCTTGGGACACGTTCCAACCATCATATCTGCTTGAGATTCAGATTTGGTTGGTGTCAAGATATTCCAGACTCATCAAGTCTAGAGATAAAAATGAAAGTTTGAAACACAAATCGACGAGATGACGTTGCGAGATTCTCGGGAAATGAACTACGATAGCAAGCCCCAAAACATGAGCTGGTTCTGCTACACCCATGTGAACATGTTGTCCCAGACAAGCATGATCACATGGTAGTCTTACAACAAAATGCTATCGAGTTCTGGCAGGGAACCATCATTAATTATATCGAAGTCTTTGATACGTCTCCAACGTATCTATACTTTTTGATTGCTCCATGCTATATTATCTACTGTTTTGGACATTATTGGGCTTTATCATCCACTTTTATATTATTTTTGGGACTAACCTATTAACCGGAGGCCCAGCCCAGAATTTTTGTTTTTTGCCTATTTTAGGGTTTCGAAGAAAAGGAATATCAAACAGAGTCCAAACGGAATGAAACCTTCGGGAACGTGATTTTCTCAACGAACAAGACCCAGGAGACTTGGACCCTACATCAAGAAACAAAGGAGGAGGCCACGAGGTAGGGGGCGCGCCTATCCCCTAGGCACGCCCTCCACCCTCCTGGGCCCCCTGTTGCTCCATCGACATACTTCTTCCTCATATATATACCTACGTACCCCCAAACGATCAGATATGGAGCCAAAACCCTAATTCCACCGCCCTAACTTCCTGTATCCACGAGATCCCATCTTGGGGCCTGTTCCGGAGCTCCGCCGGAGGGGGTATCCATCACGGAGGGCTTCTACATCAACACCATAGTCTCTCCGATGAAGTGTGAGTAGTTTACCTCAGACCTTCGGGTCCATAGTTATTAGCTAGATGGCTTCTTCTCTCTTTTTGGATCTCAATACAATGTTCTCCCCCTCTCTTGTGGAGATCTATTCGATGTAATCTTATTTTTGCGGTGTGTTTGTTGAGACCGATGAATTGTGGGTTTATGATCAAGATTATCTATGAACAATGTTTGAATCTTCTCTGAATTCTTTTATGTATGATTGGTTATCTTTGCAAGTCTCTTCGAATTATCAGTTTGGTTTGGCCTACTAGATTGATCTTTCTTGCAATGGGAGAAGTGCTTAGCTTTGGGTTCAATCTTGCGGTGTCCTTTCCCAGTGACAGTAGGGGCAGCAAGGCACGTATTGTATTGTTGCCATGGAGGATAACAAGATGGGGTTTTTATCATATTGCATGAATTTATCCCTCTACATCATGTCATCTTGCTTAAGGCGTTACTCTGTTTTCTTGAACTTAATACTCTAGATGCATGCTGGATAGTGGTCGATGAGTGGAGTAATAGTAGTAGATGCAGGCAGGAGTCGGTCTACTTGTCTCGGACGTGATGCCTATATACATGATCATACCTAGATACTCTCATAACTATGCTCAATTCTGTCAATTCCTCAACAGTAATTCGTTCACCCACCATAAAATACTTATGCTCTTGAGAGAAGCCACTAGTGAAACCTATGGCCCCCGGGTCTATCTTCATCATATTAATCTTCCAATACTTAGTTATTTCCTTTGCTTTTTTACTTTGCTTTTATTTTACTTTGCATCTTTATCACAAAAATACCAAAAATATTATCTTATCATATCTATCAGATCTCACTCTCGTAAGTGACCGTGAAGGGATTGACAACCCCTTATCGCATTGGTTGCGAGGAGTTATTTGTTTTGTGAAGGTACTAGGGACTTCGCGCGTGACCTCCTACTGGATTGATACCTTGGTTCTCAAAAACTGAGGGAAATACTTATGCTACTTTGCTGCATCCTCCTTTCCTCTTCAAGGAAATCCAACGCAGTGCTCAAGAGGTAGCAAGAAGAATTTCTGGCGCCGTTGCCGGGTAGGTTCGCGCAAGTCAAGATTTGACTCCCGACAATGAGCCATTTCTGGCGCCGTTGCCGGGGAGTCTACGCAAAAGTCAACATACCAAGTACCCATCACAACCCTTATCTCCCACATTACATTATTTGCCATTTGCCTCTTGTTTTCCTCTCCCCCACTTCACCCTTGCCGTTTTATTCGCCCTCTCTCTCTCTCTCTCTATCCTCCCTCTCTTTCTCTATTTGCCTCTTTTTGCCCGCTTGCTTTTTGTTTGCTTGTGTGTTGGATTGCTTGCTTGTCACGATGGCTCAAGATAACACTAAATTGTGTGACTTTACCAATACCAACAACACTCTGATTGCTCCTCTTACCGATGCTGAATCTTGTGAAATTAATGCCGCTTTGTTGAATCTTGTCATGAAAGATCCGTTTTCCGGCCTTCCTAGTGAAGATGCCGCTACCCATCTAAATAGTTTCGTTGATTTGTGTGATATGCAAAAGAAGAAAGATGTGGACAATGATATTGTTAAGTTGAAGCTATTTCCTTTTTCGCTTAGAGATCGTGCTAAAGCTTGGTTTTCGTCTTTGCCTAAAAATAGTATTGATTCTTGGAACAAGTGCGAAGATGCTTTTATCTCTAAGTATTTTCCTCCCGCTAAGATCATCTCCCTTAGAAACGATATTATGAATTTTAAGCAACTTGATCATGAACATGTTGCACAAGCTTGGGAGAGGATGAAATTAATGATACTTAATTGCCCTACTCATGGTTTGAATTTGTGGATGATTATACAAAACTTTTATGCCGGATTGAATTTTGCTTCTAGAAATCTTTTAGATTCGGCCGCGGGAGGCACTTTTATGGAAACCATTTTAGGAGAAGCTACTAAACTCCTAGATAATATTATGGTTAATTATTCTCAATGGCATACTGAAAGATCTACTAATAAAAAGGTGCATGCGATAGAAGAAATTAATGTTTTGAGTGGAAAGATGGATGAACTTATGAAATTGTTTTCTAGTAAGAGTGTTTCTTCTGATCCTAATGATATGCCCTTGTCTACTTTGATTGAGAATAATAATGAATCTATGGATGTGAATTTTGTTGGTAGGAACAATTTTGGTAACAATGCGTATAGAGGAAATTTTAATCCTAGGCCTTATCCTAGTAACCCCTCTAATAATTATGGTAATTCCTACAACAATTATTATGGAAATTATAATAAGATGCCCTCTGATTTTGAATCTAATATCAAATAATTTATTACTTCTCAAAAGAATTTCAATGCTTTGATTGAAGAAAAATTGCTTAAGATTGATGAGTTGGCTAGGAACATTGATAGAATTTCTCTTGATGTTGATTCTTTGAAACTTAGATCTATTCCTCCTAAGCATTATATCAATGAGTCTCTCAAAGCCATGAGAATTTCCATTGATGAGTGCAAAGAAAGAACCGCTAGGATGCGTGCTAAGAAAGATGCCTTTATAAGAGCGTGTTCTTCTAGTTCCTATGAAAATAAAGATGAAGATCTAAAAGTTATTGATGTGTCCCCTATTAAATCTTTGTTTTGCAATATGAATCATGATAATGATGGGACTGAATATGATCCACCTTTACCTAGAAGGCGTTCCAAAAATTCGGAGTTTTTAGATCTTGATGCTAAATTTGATGAAAGTGGGATTGAAGAAATTAAAACCCTAGATGTTGCTAAACCCACTATTTTGGATTTAAAGGAATTTAATTATGAAAATTGCTCTTTGATTGATTGTATTTCCTTGTTGCAATCCGTGCTAAATTCTCCTCATGCTTATAGTCAAAATAAAGCATTTACTAAACATATCATTGATGCCTTAATGCAATCTTATGAAGAAAAACTTGAGTTGGAAGTTTCTATCCCTAGAAAACTTTATGATGAGTGGTAACCAACAATTAAAATTAATATTAAATATCATGAGTTCTATGCTTTATGTGATTTGGGTGCTAGTGTTTCCACGATTCCAAAGACTTTGTGTGATTTGTTATGTTTCTGTGATTTTGATGATTGCTCTCTAAACTTGCACCTTGCGGATTCCACTATTAATAAACCTATGGGAAGAATTAATGATGTTCTTATTGTTTCAAATAGGAATTATGTGCCATATATTTTATCGTTCTTGATATATATTGCAATCCTTCATGTCCTATTATTCTTGGTAGACCTTTCCTTAGAACGATTGGTGCAATTATTGATATGAAAAAAGGAAATATTAGATTCCAATTTCCTTTAAGGAAAGGCATGGAACACTTCCCTAGAAAGAAAATTAAATTACCTTATGAATCTATTACGAGAGCCACTTATGGATTGCCTACCAAAGATGGTAATACCTAGATCTATCCTTGCTTTTTATGCCTAGCTAGGGGCGTTAAACGATAGCGCTTGTTGGGAGGCAACCCAATTTTATTTTTATTCCTTGATTTTTTCTCCTGTTTAGTAATAAATAATTTATCTAGCCTCTGTTTTGGTTGTGTTTTTTGTGTTTAATTAGTGTTTATGGCAAGTAGAACCGTTGGGAAGACTTGGGGAAAGTCTGGATATCTTGCTGTAAAAAACAGAAACTTTAGTGCTCACGAGAAATACTGCCATTTTTATTTGGAAAGTGCTATTTAGTTAATTACTTTTGAATATGATTAATATATAAATTCCTCACGTCCAGAAATTTATTTTAGAATTTTTGGGGTTCCAGATCTTGCGCTAGCTACAGATTACTACAGACTCTTCTGTTTTTGACAGATTCTGTTTTTCGTGTGTTGTTTGCTTATTTTGATGAATCTATGGCTAGTAAAATAGTTTATAAACCATAGAGAAGTTGGAATACAGTAGGTTTAACACCAATATAAATAAATAATGAGTTCATTACAGTACCTTGAAGTGATCTTTTGTTTTCTTTCGCTAACGGAGCTCACGAGATTTTTTACTTTAAGTTTTGTGTTGTGAAGTTTTCAAGTTTTGGGTAAAGATTTGATGTATTATGGAACAAGGAGTTGCAAGAGCCTAATCTTGGGTATGCCCATGGAACCCCCAAGATAATCTAAGGACACCTAAAAGCCAAAGCTTGGGGATGCCCCGGAAGGCATCCCTCTTTCGTCTACTTCTATCGGTAACTTTACTTGGAGCTATATTTTTATTCACCACATTATATGTGTTTTGCTTGGAGCGTCTTGTATGATTTGAGTCTTTGATTTTTAGTTTAGCACAATCATCCTTGCCGCACACACCTTTTGAGAGAGCCATACATGATTTGGAATTTGCTAGAATACTCTATATGCTTCGCTTATATCATTTGAGTTATATAATTTTGCTCTAGTACTTCACTTATATCCTTTAGAGCACGGTGGTGGATTTGTTTTTTATAGAAACTATTGATCTCTAATGATTCACTTATATTATTTTGAGAGTCTTAAATATCATGGTAATTTGCTTAAATAATCCTAATATGCTTGGTATTCAAGAATAGTAACAACTTTCTTATGAGTGTGTTGAATGCTATGAGAAGTTTGATGCTTGATAATTGTTTTGAGATATGAATATGGTGATATTAGAGTCATGCTAGTTAAGTAGTTGTGAATTTGAGAAATACTTGTGTTAAAGTTTGTGATTCCCGTAACATGCACGTATGGTGAACCGTTATGTGATGAAGTCGGAGCATGATTTAGTTTTTAATTGTCTTCCTTATGAGTGGCGGTCGGGGACGAGCGATGGTCTTTTCCTACCAATCTATCTCCCTAGGAGCATGCGCGTAATACTTTGCTTTGATAACTTGTAGATTTTTGCAATAAGTATATGAGTTCTTTATGACTAATGTTGAGTCCATGGATTATACACACTCTTCTTCCTTCCACCAATGCTAGCATGTCTAATACCGTGCACCTTTCGCCGGTATCATACAACCACCATATACCTTCCTCAAAACAGCCACCATACCTACCTATTATGGCATTTCCATAGCCATTCTGAGATATATTGCCACGCAACTTTCCACCATTCCGTTTATTATGACACACTCCATCATTGTCATATTGCTTAGCATGATCATGTAGTTGACATCGTATTTGTGGCAAAGCCACCATTCATAATTCTTCCATACATGTCACTCTTGATCCATTGCATATCCCGGTACACCACCGGGGGCATTGATATAGAGTCATATTTTGTTCTAAGTATCGAGTTGTAATTGTTGAGTTGTAAGAAAATAAAAGTGTGATGATCATCATTATTAGAGCATTGTCCCAGTGAGGAAAGGATGATGGAGACTATGATTCCCCCACAAGTCGGGATGAGACTCCGGACGAAAAAAAGGAAGAAAAGAGGCCACAAAAAAGAGAAAAGGCCCAAATAAAAAATGAGAGAAAAAGAGAGAAGGGACAATGTTACTATCCTTTACCACACTTGTGCTTCAAAGAAGCACCATGATATTCATGATAGAGAGTCTCCTATGTTATCACTTTCATACACTAGTGGGAATTTTTCATTATATAACTTGGCTTGTATATTCCAATGATGGCCTTCCTCAAATGCCCTAGGTCTTCATGAGCAAGAAAGTTGGATGCACACCCACTTAGTTTCTTTTGTTGAGCTTTCATATACTTATAGCTCTAGTGCATCCGTTGCATGGCATTCCCTACTCACTCACATTGATATCTATTGATGGGCATCTCCATAGCCCGTTGATACGCCTAGTTGACGTGAGACTATCTTCTCCCTTTTTGTCTTCTCCATAACCACCATTCTATTCCACATATAGTGCTATATCCATGGATCACGCTCATCTATTGCGTGAGGATTGAAAAAGTTTGAGAATGTCAAAACTATGAAACAATTGCTTGGCTTGTCATCGGGGTTGTGCATGATTTAAATATTTTGTGTGGTGAAGATAGAGCATAGCCAGATTATATGATTTTGTATGGATAACTTTCTTTTGCCATGTTATTTTGAGAAGACATGATTGCTTTGTTAGTATGCTTGAATTATTATTATTTTTATGTCAATATTAAACTTTTATCTTGAATCTTTCGGATCTGAATATTCATACCACAATTAAGAAGAATTACATTAAAATTATGCCAAATAGCACTCTGCATCAAAAATTCTGTTTTTATCATTTACCTACTCGAGGACGAGCAGGAATTAAGCTTGGGGATGCTTGATACGTCTCCAACGTATCTATAATTTTTGATTTCTCCATGCTATATTATCTACTGTTTTGGACATTATTAGGCTTTATTATCCACTTTTATATTATTTTTGGGACTAACCTATTAACCGGGGGCCCAGCCCAGAATTGCTATTTTTTTGCCTATTTTAGGGTTTCGATGAAAAGGAATATCAAACGGAGTCCAAACGGAATGAAACCTTCGGGAACATGATTTTCTCAACGAACAAGACCCAGAAGACTTGGACCCTACTTCAAGAAAAAAAGGAGGAGGCCACGAGGTAGGGTGGCGCGCCTACCCCCAGGCGCGCCCTCCACCCTCGTGGGCCCCCTGTTGTTCCACCGACGTACTTCTTCCTCTTATATATACCTACGTACCCCCAAACGATCAGATACGAAGCCAAAACCCTAATTCCACCGCCGTAACTTCCTGTATCCACGAGATCCCATCTTGGGGGCTGTTCTGGAGCTCCGCCGGAGGGGGTATCCATCATGGAGGGCTTCTACATTAACACCATAGCCTCTTCGATGAAGTGTGAGTAGTTTACCTCAGACCTTCGGGTCCATAGTTATTAGCTAGATGGCTTCTTCTCTCTTTTTGGAACGCAATACAATGTTCTCCCCCTCTCTTGTGGAGATCTATTCGATGTAATCTTATTTTTGCGGTGTGTTTGTTGGGACCGATGAATTGTGCGTTTATTATCAAGATTATCTATGAACAATATTTGGATCTTCTCTGAATTCTTTTATGTATGATTGGTTATCTTTGCAAGTCTCTTCGAATTATCAGTTTGGTTTGGCCTACTAGATTGATCTTTCTTGCAATGGGAGAAGTGCTTAGCTTTGGGTTCAATCTTGTGGTGTCCTTTCCCAGTGACAGTAGGGGCAGCAAGGCACGTATTGTATTGTTTCCATCGAGGATAACAAGATGGATTTTTTATCATATTGCATGAATTTATCCCTCTACATCATGTCATCTTGCTTAAGGCGTTACTATGTTTTCTTGAACTTAATACTCTAGATGCATGCTGGATAGCGGTCGATGAGTGGAGTAATAGTAGTAGATGCAGTCAGGAGTCGGTCTACTTGTCTCGGACGTGATGCCTATATACATGATCATACCTAGATACTCTCATAACTATGCTCAATTCTGTCAATTGCTCAACAGTAATTCGTTCACCCACCGTAAAATACTTATGCTCTTGAGAGAAGCCACTAGTGAAACCTATGGCCCCCGGGTCTATCTTCATCATATTAATCTTCCAATACTTAGTTATTTCCTTTGCTTTTTTACTTTGCTTTTATTTTACTTTGCATCTTTATCACAAAAATACCAAAAATATTATCTTATCATATCTATCAGATCTCACTCTCGCAAGTGACCATGAAGGGATTGACAACTCCTTATCACGTTGGTTGCGAGGAGTTATTTGTTTTGTGCAGGTACTAGGGACTTCGCGCGTGACCTCCTACTGGATTGATACCTTGGTTCTCAAAAACTGAGGGAAATACTTACGCTACTTTGCTGCATCATCCTTTCCTCTTCAAGGAAATCCAATGCAGTGCTCAAGAGGTAGCAGTCTCTACGCGAAAGTCTAAAGTAATAACCTTAGAACAGACTCCTTTATCTTGAACAAATCAACCAGTGGCTTGGTGTGCTAGGAATTACGTAGGGAATGGAGGTGGCCAAACCTATCAAACCATAGAATACTTCACGCATACTTGACTGACTTGGGATGATTCCAGAAGAAGAAAAACAAACTTTCTCAAAGTCACGACGGCAACTTACACCAAGTGCATTTGAATTATAGGAAGTCTCTTCTTTCATCCAAACATATACTTCATGAACGGGACACGAAGAAAATGATTACACAAGTTTCCAACACTAGCTGGATGTTCATCATAAATCATGGAGAAGATAAAAATGTTGCTGATGGGCTCAACAACAATTCATTGGGATTTCCAAAATAAAATGGAATTCCATAATTATGTGAACAAGGTGATAGCATTGGTCAGACCCGAAAGATATAATGGTGTATGCTCGAGGAAACATCCACGAGTAAGACAACATTATGAACATCGTTGGTTCTGATTTGATTTGACGATAGCCCATGCTCAAATCAAAGATTGGATAGGACAATAGTGCCCGCAACTGATCACGAGGATCAATCAATGAGGATATCATATTCCTTCAACACACACACAAATGCAAAGATATCCCTTCAAAATGAACTAAGTGGGACAAGCTTTCATCTTCCAACTCTCCAAGTTGTTATTTAGCTCAACCAAATAGTTCAGGGTATCCAACACAGAATCTTGGAGAATGGGTGGTTTATAGGAAACCAACACGATCACGAACTCAACATAACGGCCAGGGAACAACCTGGTGATACTTCCGTGAAGATATCCGAAAAATCACGAACCACCGATATGTTACTAAGCTCGAGAACAATCTTGCTTTTCAGGGCAAGACGATATGATCAAATAAGCAAGGATTTGCACTATCCTAACCCATTGATCGAAAAGTGCACCGGAAATAAGGGCTAGGTAGTGATGTGTACTACACAACCTTCTTCTTGTAGACGTTGTTGGGCCTCCAAGTGCAGAGGTTTGTAGGACAGTAGCAAATTTCCCTCAAGTCAATGACCTAAGGTTTATCAATCCGTAGGAGGCGTAGGATGAAGATGGTCTCTCTCAAGCAACCCTGCAACCAAATAACAAAGAGTCTCTTGTGTCCCCAACACACCCAATACAATGGTAAATTGTATAGGTGCACTAGTTCGGCGAAGATATGGTGATACAAGTGCAATATGGATAATAGATATAGGTTTTTGTAATCTGAAATTATAAAAACAGCAAGGTAACTAATGATAAAAGTGAGCGTAAACGGTATTGCAATGATAGGAAACAAGGCCTAGGGTTCATACTTTCACTAGTGCAAGTCCTCTCAACAATACTAACATAATTGGATCACATAACTATCCCTCAACATGCAACAAAGAGTCACTCCAAAGTCACTAATAGCGGAGAACGAACGAAGAGATTATGGTAGGGTACGAAACCACCTCAAAGTTATTCTTTCCAATCAATCCGTTGGGCTATTCCTATAAGTGTCACAAACAGCCCTAGAGTTCGTACTAGAATAACACCTTAAGACACAAATCAACCAAAACCCTAATGTCACCTAGATACTCCAATGTCACCTCAAGTATCCATGGGTATGATTATACGATATGCATCACACAATCTCAGATTCATCTATTCAACCAACACATAGAACCTCAAAGAGTGCCCCAAAGTTTCTACCAGAGAATCACGACGAAAACGTGTGCCAACCCCTATGCATAGGTTCATGGGCGGAACCCGCAAGTTGATCACCAAAACACACATCAAGTGAATCACGTGGTATCCCATTGTCACCACAGATACGCACGGCAAGACATACATCAAGTGTTCTCAAATCTTTAAAGACTCAATCCAATAAGATAACTTCAAAGGGGAAACTCAATTCATTACAAGAGAGTAGAGGGGGGAGAAAACATCATAGGATCCAACTATAATAGCAAAGCTCGCGATACATCAAGATCGTATCAGCTCAAGAAAACGAGAGAGAGAGAGAGAGATCAAACACATAGTACTGGTACATACCCTCAGCCCCGAGGGAGAACTACTCCCTCCTCGTCATGGAGAGCACCGGGATGATGAAGATGGCCACTGGAGAGGGATTGCCCCCTCCGGCAGGGTGCCGGAACGGGTCTAGATTGGTTTTCGGTGGCTACGGAGGCTTATGGCGGCGGAACTCCTGATCTATTGTCTGTTCTGGAAGTTTTAGGGTATGTGAGTATATATGGGTGCAGGAAGTACATCGGTGGAGCTTCGGTGGCCCCACGAGGCAGGGGGGCACGCCCTAGGGGGGGGCACCCTCGTGAGCACCTCCCTTGGCTCCTGACGTGGGGTCCAAGTCCATCTGGTAGCTTTCCTTCCAAAAATAACTTCTCCAGTTGGTTTCGTTCCGTTTCGACTCCGTTTGATATTCCTTTTCTTCGAAACACTGAAATAGGCAAAAAACAACAATTCTGGGCTGGGCCTCCGGTTAATAGGTTAGTCCCAAAAATAATATAGAAGTGGATAATAAAGCCCAATATTGTCCAAAACAGTAGATAATATAGCATGGAGCAATCAAAAATTATAGATACGTTGGAGACGTATCAAGCATCCCAAGCTTAATTCCTGCTCGTCCTCGAGTAGGTAAATGATAAAAACAGAATTTTTGATGCGGGGTGCTACTTGGCATAATGTCAATGTGATTCATCTTAATTGTGGTATGAATATTCAGATGCGAAAGATTCAAGACAAAAGTTCATATTGACATAAAAATGATAATACTTCAAGCATACTAACTAAGCAATTATGTCTTCTCAAAATAACATGTCCAAATAAAGTTAATCCCTACAAAATCATATAGTTTAGTCATTTTTCATTTTCTTCATACAAGAATGCTCTCATCATGCACAACCCCAATGACAAGCCAAGCATTTGTTTCATACTTTAGTAATCCAAACTCATAAACCTTCACGCAATATATGAGCGAGAGCCATGGATATAGCACTATGGGTGGAATAGAATAATGAGGGGGTTATGTGGAGAAGACAAAAAGGAGAAAGTCTCACATCAATGAGGCTAATCAATGGGCTATGGAGATGCCCATCGATTTATGTTAATGCAAGGAGTAGGGATTGCCATGCAACGGATGCACTAGAGCTATAAATGTATGAAAGCTCAATAAAAGAAACTAAGTGGGTGTGCATCCAACTTGCTTGCTCATGAAGACCTAGGGCACTTGAGGAGGCCCATTGTTGGAATATACAAGCCAAGTTCTATAATGAAAATTTCCCACTAGTATATGAAAGTGACAAAACAAGAGACTCCCTATCATGAAGATTATGGTGCTACTTTGAAGCACAAGTGTGGCAAAGGATAGTAACATTGTCCCTTCTCTCTTTTTCTCTCCTTTTTTTAATTTTTATTTTTTTCTTGGGCCCTCTCTTTTTTTATGGCCTTTCTCTTTTTTGGGCCTTCTCTCTCTTTTTTATGGCCTTTTTTAATTCCTCACTTGGGACCATGCTCTAGAAAATGATGATCATCACACTTCTATTTATTTACAACTCAATGATACAACTCGATACTAGAACAAAGTATGACTCTATATGAATGCCTCCGGCGGTGTACCGGGATATGCAATGAACCAAGAGTGACATGTATGAAAGAATTATGAACGGTGGCTTTGCCACAAATACGATGTCAACTACATGATCATGCATAGCAATATGACAATGATGATGCGTGTCATAATAAACGGAATGGTGGAAAGTTGCATGGCAATATATCTCGGAATGGCTATGGAAATGCCATAATAGGTAGGTATGGTGGCTGTTTTGAGGAATATATAAGGAGGTTTATGTGTGAAAGAGTGTATCATATCACGGGGTTTGGATGCACCGGCGAAGTTTGCGCCAACTCTCAATGTGAGAAAGGGCAATGCACGGTACCGAAGAGGCTAGCAAGGATGGAAGGGTGAGAGTGCGTATAATCCATGGACTCAATATTAGTCATAAAGAACTCACATACTTATTGAAAAAATCTACAAGTCATCAAAAACCTCGGCACTACGCGCATGCTCCTAGGGGGATAGATTGGTAGGAAAAGACCATCGCTTGTCCCCGACCGCCACTCATAAGGAGGACAATAAAATTACACCTCATGTTTCAAATTTGTTACACAACATTTACCATACGTGCATGCTACAGGACTTCCAAACTTCAACACAAGTATTTCTCAATTTCACAACTACTCAACTAGCACGACTTTGATATTATTACCTCCATATCTCAAAACAATCATCAAGCGTCAAACTTCTCTTAGTATTGAAAACACTCATAAGAAAGTTTTTACTAATCTTGAATACCTAGCATATTAGGATTATTTAAGCAAACTACCATGCTGTTTAGGACTCTCAAAATAATATAAGTTAAGCATGAGAGTTCATCTATTTCTACAAAATAAAACCACCACCGTGCACTAAAAGATATAAGTGAAGCACTAGAGCAACAACAAACTACTCCGAAAGATATAAGTGAAGATCAATGAGTAGTCGAATAATCATGCAACTATATGAAGACTCTCTAACATTTAAGAATTTCAGATCTTAGTATTTTATTCAAACAGAAAGCAAAACAAAAGTAAATAAAATGACGCTCCAAGCAAAACACATATCATGTGGTGAATAAAAATATAGCTCCAAGTAAAGTTACCGATGAACGAAGACGAAAGAGGGGATGTCTTCCGGGGCATCCCCAAGCTTAGGCTCTTGGTCATCCTTGAATATTACCTTTGGGTGACTTGGGCATCCCCAAGGTTAGGCTCTTGCCACTCCTTATTCCATAGTCCATCAAATCTTTACCCAAAACTTGAAAACTTCACAACACAAAACTTAACAAAAAACTCGTAAGCTCCGTTAGCGAAAGAAAACAAAACACCACTTCAAGGTACTATAATGAACTCATTATTTATTTATATTGGTGTTAAACCTACTGTATTCCAACTTCTCTATAGTTTATAAACTCTTTTACTAGCCAGAGATTCATCAAAATAAGCAAGCAACACACGAAAACCAGAATCTGTAAAAAACAGAACAGTCTGTAGTAATATGTAGATAACGCAAACTTCTTGAACTCATAAAATTCTCAAATAAATTGGTGGACCTGAGGAATTTATTTATTAATCATCTGCAAAAAGAATTAACTAAATAGCACTTTCCAAATAAAAATGGAAGCAATTCTCGTGAGCTCTAAAGTTTCTGTTTTTTACAGCAAGATCAAAAAGACTTTCCTCAATCTTCCCAATGGTTCTACTTGGCACAAACACTAATTAAAGACATAAAACCACATCTAAACAGAGGCTAGATGAATTATTTATTACTAAACAGGAACAAAAAGCAAGGAACAAAAATAAAATTGGGTTGCCTCCCAACAAGCGCTATCGTTTAACGCCCCTAGCTAGGCATGATGATTTCAATGATGCTCACATAAAAGATAAGAATTGTAACATAAAGAGAGCATCATGAAGAATATGACTAACACATTTAAGTCTAACCCACTTCCTATGCATAGGTATTTTGTGAGCAAACAAATTGTGGGAACAAGAATCAACTTGCATATGAAGGTAAAACAAGCATAACTCCAAAATTTTAAGCACATAGGGAGGAAACTTGATATTATTGCAATTCCTACAAGTATATATTCCTCCCTCATAATAATTTTAAGTAGAATCATGAATGAATTCAACAATATAACCAGCACCTAAAGCATTCTTTTCATGATCTATAAGCATAGAATTTTTATTACTCTCCACATAAGCAAACTTCTTCTCATGAATAATAGTGGGAGCAAACTCAACAAAGTAACTATCATGGGATTGAAAATTGAAATAAAGATGACAAGTTTCATTGTTATCATTATTATTTAAATCATACAAGTCATCACAATAATCATCATAAATAGGAGGCATGCTTTCATCATAATAAATTTTCTCATCAAAACTTGGGGGACAAAAAATATCATCTTCATCAAACATAGCTTCCCGAAGCTTGTGGCTTTGCATATCATTAGCATCATGGATATTCAAGGAATTCATACTAACAACATTGCAATCATGCTCATCATTCAAATATTTAGTGCCAAACATTTTATAGATTTCTTCTTCTAGCACTTGAGGACAATTATCCTTTCCATCATACTCACGAAAGATATTAAAAAGATGAAGTGTATGAAACAAACTCAATTCCATTTTTTTTGTAATTTTATAAACTAAACTAGTGATAAAACAAGAAACTAAAAGACTCGATTGCAAGATCTAAAGATATACCTTCAAGAGCTAACCTCCCCGGCAACGGCGCCAGAAAAGAGCTTGATGTCTACTACACAACCTTCTTCTTGTAGACGTTGTTGGGCCTCCAAGTGCAGAGGTTTGTAGAACAGTAGCAAATTTCCCTCAAGTGGATGACCTAAGGTTTATCAATCCGTAGGAGGCGTAGGATGAAGATGGTCTCTCTCAAGCAACCCTGCAACCAAATAACAAAGAGTCTCTTGTGTCCCCAACACACCCAATACAATGGTAAATTGTATAGGTGCACTAGTTCGGCGAAGAGATGGTGATACAAGTGCAATAAGGATAATAGATATAGGTTTTTGTAATCTGAAATTATAAAAACAGCAAGGTAACTAATGATAAAAGTGAGCGTAAATGGTATTGCAATGATAGGAAACAAGGCCTAGGGTTCATACTTTCACTAGTGCAAGTCCTCTCAATAATACTAACATAATTGAATCACACAACTATGCATCAACATGCAACAAAGAGTCACTCCAAAGTCACTAATAGCGGAGAACGTACGAAGAGATTATGGTAGGGTACGAAACCACCTCAAAGTTATTCTTTCCAATCAATCCGTTGGGCTATTCCTATAAGTGTCACAAACAGCCCTAGAGTTCGTACTAGAATAACACCTTAAGACACAAATCAACCAAAACCCTAATGTCACCTAGATACTCCAATGTCACCTCAAGTATCCGTGGGTATGATTATACGATATGCATCACACAATCTCAGATTCATCTATTCAACCAACACATAGAACCTCAAAGAGTGCCCCAAAGTTTCTACCAGAGAATCACGACGAAAACGTGTGCCAACCCCTATGCATAGGTTCATGGGCGGAACCCACAAGTTGATCACCAAAACATACATCAAGTGAATCACGTGGTATCCCATTGTCACCACAGATACGCACGACAAGACATACATCAAGTGTTCTCAAAATCTTTAAAGACTCAATCCAATAAGATAACTTCAAAGGGGAAACTCAATTCATTACAAGAGAGTAGAGGGGGAGAAAACATCATAGGATCCAACTATAATAGCAAAGCTTGCGATACATCAAGATTGTATCACCTCAAGAACACGAGAGAGAGAGATCAAACACATAGCTACTAGTACATACCCTTAGCCCCGAGGGAGAACTACTCCCTCCTCGTCATGGAGAGCACCGGGATGATGAAGATGGCCACTGGAGAGGGATTGCCCCCTCCGACAGGGTGCCAGAACGGGCCTAGATTGGTTTTCGGTGGCTACGGAGGCTTCTGGCGGCGGAACTCCCGATCTATTGTCTATTCTGGAAGTTTTAGGGTACGTGAGTATATATGGATGCAGGAAGTACGTCGGTGGAGCTTCGGGGCCCCCACGAGGCAGGGGGTGCCCCCCACCCTCGTGAGCACCTCCCTTCGCTCCTGACGTGGGGTCCAAGTCCATCCGGTAGCTTTCCTTCCAAAAATAACTTCTCCAGTTGATTTCGTTCCGTTTCGACTCCGTTTGATATTCCTTTTCTTCGAAACACTGAAATAGGCAAAAAAACATCAATTCTAGGCTGGGCCTACGGTTAATAGGTTAGTCCCAAAAATAATACAAAAGTGGATAATAAAGCCCAATATTGTCCAAAACAGTAGATAATATAGCATGGAGCAATCAAAAATTATAGTTACGTTGGAGATGTATCAGGTAGCACGATCGATTTTTTTAGGGTGATGATTCAATAATCAACACACCAAGAATGTGGTTTTTGTCCATTTAACTACCAAGCAACGGAGTTTCTAGGAGTATAGATTTCACACATCATAGTTCACTTGTCGGCATTCCGGTTGCAACAACACGGGAACCGAGGGATGAATAATGATGGCGAGAAGTATCACTAAATCAGGAATTCATAAGAGGTGGCGCAATTCTCATGACATTCTTGACATAAAGAGGGTAATTCTCCGAGGTAGACCAGAACAAAAGCTGGACTGGCATTTTGATCTGTGGAGCACAACTGCTTTGACCCAATCCTATATATGGAAGAGGTGCTGGAGTTTGTTTCTCCTCGTCATTTCGGAATAGAATGGCTCGACGGACCTCAAGAGTAAAAGGCAATGGTGAACATGAATGCACATCTACTCCTGACTATCAATTGATAGACGAGGGTCGAATAACAACTAAAGAGAGACAACTCAAAGGAACATATGGTTTTCTGAGTTGTGGATGCATAGATTTAGTATGTCAAACAAGTTCACCATATTTCTTCCAGAGAATCCATGCAGAAAGGTAGGACTGGAAGATTCACAATGCAGAATGGAGAACTCATCAAGAGCACTCTTATTGTGATGTTTTGGTTCAACAAAGAACTTCTGCCATAAGTAGTTCATGGTATTAGAAGAAGGATTTACCATGGACCATGAGGAGTATCGCAAAGGTTACTAATATCCTAAAGGAACTAGTAAACACTATCCACATGAAGTAAGTAGGGTGAATTTTGGGCTCAAAAAACCCAGGAGTAGAATACCTACTACTAAGTAGCATCACGGGATGCTTTCGAGAATAATGGCCAGAATCATCACACTGGGGATACAAAGCATTGCTAGATTACTGACTGACTCCCTAAAACACCTAGGGTCATAATAATAGCTCCAACATATATGTTGAGGCAATAGAGTACCTCAACTCACAGATTAGTGTGGTTGAACTGGCCCAAAGGGACATCGGGAATGGAAAGAAAGGAGTTGCAAATGCATCAGACTATTTCGAAACCTGGAATGACTCAGACAACATAACGGCTGTAAATGCTCAAAAAGATTTGAGACATCCCGCAAAATAGTGGCATGACCACTTAACATCACACTATCAAGGTTCTGAGATCAATTGTCAACACACAAAAATAGTAGGAACTGAACAAGGGCTTGAAACCAACAATCCTAAGATTCTACGGGTTAGTAACACGTGAATCTGATAGAGAGATGAGATCCTAGTCCTTAACCCACGTAGGAAAGAAGAGGATGACTCAGATCAAAAGGGCACAAGGTAAAGGAGTAAAAAGAGCCTTACGTCCCTTCCCACAATCAATTCCCTTACATATAGCTAAAGCATTTCTAGACTTAACTTCGACCAGTTTGGCTTGGTAATCCTACCAAAGCTGTTAGGACCCCGACCCTAAGCCACATTGTTCTAGCATGTAACACATCATATCACTTTGCGGCCTCACGCACGGTATCCCCACGGGTGTCACCTTACCTGGCTCAGGACCGTTTGCACCTTTTGGCTCACGTATATGATAGTGTCGCTAGCATCCATATGACAGAGAACCCGGGCCGACATGACTAGTCGTGAACCCAAAGTGGCACTAACTTACAGGGACAGGCATGCATGACCCAACAACGAACGTGTCAGTCATCAGCGAGTGAATTCGGGCTGTAGCAACTGGGCTAGCAGGACTCCGGGAATCCGGGCTGTAGCAAGCTAACAAGACTCTGAAATACACCATGTGACATTTCCCCAAAGGGACAGACACAGGAACAAAGAAGGACACATGCCGGCCAGCCTAAGTGTTCCGGAGCAGTAGCAAGCTACCATGGCTCAGTGGAAGCACTAGGAGACATTTCCCGGTAAGAGAGACTACCAAGGATAAACAACTAGATTGTCGGATCCCACACATACCAAGCATTTCAAAACATATGCACAATATGCTCGATATGTGCAATACAACATGGCATCACAACGAAACTCTACAACTCAAAGTATTTATTCATTAGGCTCTGAGGAGTCAAGTATTACAAACATGGGTCTCATGACCCAACATACAGAGCATACAAGCAACAAGCGGAAGCATAACATGTCTGAGTACAGACAACTACAAATGAAAAGGGCCAAGAAGCCTGACTATCTACAGGACCCTGCCGATGGCACAAGATCGTAGCTGAGGTAACAAGTGATACATCTCCAACGTATCTATAATTTTTGATTGCTCCATGCTATATTATCTACTGTTTTGGACTATATTGGGCTTTATTTTCCACTTTTATATTATTTTTGGGACTAACCTATTAACCGGAGGCCCAACCCAGAATTGCTGTTTTTTGCCTATTTCAGTGTTTCGGAGAAACAAAATATCAAATGGAGTCCAAACAGAATGAAACCTTCGGAAACATGATTTTCTCATCAGATAAGATCCAGGAGAATTGGACCCTCCGTCAAGAAAGCCACGAGGCGGTCACGAGGGTGGAGGGCGCGCCCCCCTAGGGCGCGCCCCTGCCTCGTGGGCACCTCGAAGCTCCACCGACGTACTTCTTCCTCCTATATATATCCACGTACCCCAAACGATCGGGGACGGAGCCAAAATTCTAATTCCACCGCCGCAACTTTCTGTATCCACGAGATCCCATCTTGGGGCCTGTTCCGGAGCTCCGTCGGAGGGGGCATCGATCATGGAGGGCTTCTACATCATCATCCAAGCCCCTCCGATGAAGTGTGAGTAGTTTACTTCAGACCTACGGGTCCATAGTTAGTAGCTAGATGGCTTCTTCTCTCTTTTTGGATCTCAATACAATGTTCTCCCCCTCTCTCGTGGAGATCTATTCGATGGAATCTTCTTTTTGCGGTGTGTTTGTTGAGACCGATGAATTGTGGGTTTATGATCAAGTCTATCTATGAATAATATTTGAATCTTCTCTGAATTCTTTTATGTATGATTGGTTATCTTTGCAAGTCTCTTCGAATTATCAGTTTGGTTTGGCCTACTAGATTGGTTTTTCTTGCCATGGGAGAAGTGCTTAGCTTTGGGTTCGATCTTGCGGTGTCCTTTCCTAGTGACAGAAGGGGCAACATGGCACGTATAGTATTGTTGCCATCGAGGATAACAAGATGGGGGTTTTTATTTATCATATTGCATGAAACTATCCCTCTACATCATGTCATCTTGCTTAAGGCGTTACTCTATTTTTAACTTAATACTCTAGATGCATGCTGGATAGCGGTCGATGAGTGGATTAATAGTAGTAGATGCAGAATCGTTTCGGTCTACTTGTCTCGGATGTGATGCCTATGTACATGATCATACCTAGATATTCTCATAACTATGTGCAATTCTGTCAATTGCTCAACAGTAATTTGTTCACCCACCGTAGAATACTTATGTTCTTGAGAGAAGCCACTAGTGAAACCTATGGCCCCCGGGTCTCTTTCTCATCATATCAATCTCCATCACTTTATTATTGCTTTGCTTTTACTTTTTACTTTGCATCTCTATACCAAAAATACCAAAAAATATTATTTATCATTTCTATCAGATCTCACTTTCGTAAGTGACCTGAAGGGATTGACAACCCCTAAGCGCGTTGGTTGCGTTGAGCTATTATTTTTGTGTAGGTACAAGGGACTCGAGCGTAGCCTCCTACTGGATTGATACCTTGGTTCTCAAAAACGGAGGGAAATACTTACGCTACTTTGCTGCATCATCCCTTCCTCTTCGGGGAAATCCAACGCAGTGCTCAAGAGGTAGCAAGAAGAATTTCTGGCGCCGTTGCCAGGGAGGCTCACGCAAAGTCAAGTTAAAATTTTATCTCCCGTCAACGAGCCATTTATGGCGCTGTTGCCAGGGAGTCTGCGCAAAAGTCAACATACGAAGTACCCATCACAATCCCTATCTACCGTATTACATTATTTGCCATTTGCCTCTCATTTTCCTCTCCCCCACTTCACCCTTGCCGTTTTACTCGCCCTCTCTCTCTCTATCCTCCCTCTCTCTTTCTATTTGCCTCTTTTTGCCCGCTTACCTTTTTTTGCTTGTGTGTTAGTTTGTTTTCTTGTCGTTATGGCTAGTCTCATATCTTCTCCGTTGTCTCCCGAGAATGAAGTTCTCAATTTTAAACAAAGGGAGGGAGAAAATCTAAAAGATGCTTGGTATAGAATTTGCAATGCTCAAAATAGATCTACCAGGAAGCATTCTACTTCAATTCTTCTCCGCAATTTTTATGTAGGTGCTAGTCCTTGGTATAGATATATCCTTGATACCATTACCGGAGGGAATTTCTTGGGTAGCCATACTTTTTATTCTTATAATGCTATGTTAGATTTATTTGGCTCACCACCTCTTTTGGTTAATGGAACTATGTTAACTTTGGAGCATGTTATGCAAAGACTTGAAATTATTGAAAATAAAGTTGCTACCATTGAATTAATTGAAAATCTAGATAAAAAGATTCAGAATCAAATTACCCAATATGGATCTAAGGTAGGAATGACTTTGAAAAATATTAAGGAAAAGGAACCCATAGTTAATGAAAAAATAAATCTAGATTCCACTAGAATCGATAAACTTGAGGGTATCATTACAAACTCGGGAACTGCTTTTTCTTCCGTAAAGAATACTCCAAGTCCCCCTACTAAAATTTCCAAACTTATGTATGTTCCTAAAAATAAGGGTGAATCATCTAGTAAGGAAACCGCGGATCTTAAATCTATATGTATTCATCCCAATCTTTTTGCTATCATTAAGGAACCAATTGCTACAAATGAATTTTTCGATATTGTGACTAAGAGTTTGATAATCACTAGAATGAAAGAAATTCCTAAGGGAGATAGATGCCTCATTGAAGAATTACCTACCAAAGATGGCAATACCTAGATCTACTCTTGCTCGTCATGCCTAGCTAGGGGCGTTAAACGATAGCGCTTGTTGGGAGGCAACCCAATTTTATTTTTATTCCTTGCTTTTTCCCCTGTTTAGTAATAAATAAATTATCTAGCCTCTGTTTTGGTGGTGTTTTTTTGTTTAATTAGTGTTTGTGCCAAGTAGAACCGTTGGGAAGACTTGGGGAAAGTCTTGTTGAACTTGCTGTAAAAAACAGAAACTTTAGCGCTCACAAGAACTGCTGTCATTTTTATTTGGAGAGTGCTATTTAGTTAATTCTTTATGCAGATGATTAATAGATTAATTACTCACGTTCATCAATTTATTTTAGAATTTTTGGGGTTGCAGATCTTGCGCTAGCTACAGATTACTACAGACTGTTCTGTTTTTGCAGATTCTGTTGTTCGTGTGTTGATTGCTTATTTTGGTGAATCTATGGCTAGTAAAATAGTTTATAATCCATAGAGAAGTTGGAATACAGTAGTTTTAACACCAATATAAATAAAGAATGATTTAATTACAGTACCTTGAAGTTGTCTTTTGTTTTCTTTCACTAACGGAGCTCACGAGATTTTCTACTTTAAGTTTTGTGTTGTGAAGTTTTCAAGTTTTGGGTAAAGATTTGATGGATTATGGAACAAGGAGTGGCAAGAGCCTAAGCTTGGGGATGCCCATGGCACCACCAAGATAATCTAAGGACACCTAAAAGCCAAAGCTTGGGGATGCCCCGGAAGGCATCCCCTCTTTCATCTACTTCTATCGGTAACTTTACTTGGAGCTATATTTTTATTCACCACATGATATGTGTTTTGCTTGGAGCTTATTTTATTATTTGAGTCTTTGCTTGTTAGTTTACCATAATAATCCTTGATGTACACACCTTTTTATAGAGCCATACATGATTTGGAATTTGATAGAATACTCTATGTGCTTCACTTATATCTTTTGAGCTTTATAGTTTTGCCTTAGTGCTTCACTTATATCTTTTAGAGCATGGTGGTGGATTTGTTTTATAGAAACTATTGATCTCTCATGATTCACTTAGATTATTTTGAGAGTCTTAATAGCATGGTAATTTTCTTAAAATCCTAATATGCTTGGTATGCAAGATTAATAATAAAACTTTCGTATGAGTATGTTGAATACTAAGAAAAGTTTGATGCTTGATGATTGTTTTGAGATATGGAGGTAATAATATCAAAGTCATGCTAGTTGAGTAGTTGTGAAATCGAGAAATACTTGTGTTGAGGTTTGCATGTCCCGTAGCATGCACGTATGGCAAACGTTATGCAACAAATTTGAAACATGAGGTGTTACTTGATTGTCTTCCTTATGAGTGGCGGTCGGGGACGAGCGATGGTCTTTTCCTACCAATCTATCCCCCTTTGAGCATGCGCGTAGTGCCGAGGTTTTTGATGACTTGTAGATTTTTGCAATAAGTATGTGAGTTCTTTATGACTAATGTTGAGTCCATGGATTATACGCACTCTCACCCTTCCATCCTTGCTAGCCTCTTCAGTACCGTGCATTGCCCTTTCTCACATTGAGAGTTGGCGCAAACTTCGCCGGTGCATCCAAACCCCATGATATGATACACTCTTTCACACATAAAACTCCTTATATATTCCTCAAAACAGCCACCATACCTACCTATTATGGCATTTCCATAGCCATTCCGAGATATATTGCCATGCAACTTTCCATCATTTCGTTCATCATGACACATTCATCATTGTCATATTGCTTATCATGATCATGTAGTTGACATAATATTTGTGGCATAGCCACCGTTCATAATTCTTTCATACATGTCACTCTTGGTTCATTGCATATCCCGGTACACCGCCGGAGGCATTCATATAGAGTCATCTTTGTTCTAGTATCGAGTTGTAATCATTGAGTTGTAAATAAATAGTAGTGTGATGATCATCATTATTAGAGCATTGTCCCAAGTGAGGAATAAAAAAAAGAGAAAGGCCATAAAAAAAGAGAAGGCCCCCTAAAAAAGAGAAAGGCCATAAAAAAGAAAAGGCCCCAAAAAAATGAGAGAAAAAGAGAGAAGGGACAATGTTACTATCCTTTTACCACACTTGTGCTTCAAAGTAGCACCATGATCTTCATAGTAGAGAGTCTCTCATGTTATCACTTTCATATACTAGTGGGAATTTTTCATATACTAGTGCCCTAGGTCTTCGTGAGCAAGCAAGTTGGATGCACACCCACTAGTTTCTTTTGTTGAGCTTTCATACATTTATAGCTCTAGTGCATCCGTTGCATGGCAATCCCTACTCCTTGCATTAACATCAATCGGTGGGCATCTCCATAGCCCATTGATTAGCCTCGTTGATGTGAGAGTTTCTTTTTTTTGTCTTCTCCACATAACCCCCTTCATTATATTCTATTCCACCCATAGTGCTATGTCCATGGCTCGCGCTCATATATTGCATGAAAGTTTATAGGTTTGAGATTATTAAAGTATGAAACAATTGCTTGGCTTGTCATCGGGGTTGTGCATGATGAGAGCATTCTTGTGTGACGAAAATGAAACATGACTAAACTATATGATTTTGTAGGGATGAACTTTCTTTGGCCATGTTATTTTGAGAAGACATAATTGCTTAGTTAGTGTGCTTGAAGTATTATCATTTTTATGTCAATATGAACTTTTGGCTTGAATCTTTCGGATCTGAATATTCATACCACAATTAATAAGAATTACATTAAAATTATGCTAAGTAGCACTTTGCATCAAAAATTCTGTTTTTATCATTTACCTACTCGAGGACGAGCATGAATTAAGCTTGGGGATGCTTGATACGTCTCCAATGTTCTATAATTTTTGATTGCTCCATGCTATATTATCTACTGTTTTGGACTATATTGGGCTTTATTTTCTACTTTTATATTATTTTTGGGACTAACCTATTAACCGGAGGCCCAACCCAGAATTGCTGTTTTTTGCCTATTTCATTTTTCGGAGAAACAGAATATCAAACGGAGTCCAAACGGAATGAAACCTTCGGAAATGTGGTTTTCTCATCAGATAAGATCCAGGAGACTTGGACCCTCCATCAAGAAAGCCACGAGGCGGTCACGAGGGTGGAGGGCGCGCCCCCGTGCCTCGTGGGCCCCTCGAAGCTCCACCGACGTACTTCTTCCTCCTATATATATATCCATGTACCCCCAAACGATCGGGGACGGAGCCAAAAACCTAATTCCACCGCCGCAACTTTTTGTATCCATGAGATCCCATCTTGGGGCCTGTTCCGGAGCTCTGCCGGAGGGGGCATCGATCACGGAGGGCTTCTACATCATCATCCAAGCCCCTCCGATGAAGTGTGAGTAGTTTACTTCAGACCTACAGGTCCATAGTTAGTAGCTAGATGGCTTCTTCTCTCTTTTTGGATCTCAATACAATGTTCTCCCACTGTCTCATGGAGATCTATTCGATGTAATCTTCTTTTTGCGGTGTGTTTGTTGAGACCGATGAATTGTGGGTTTATGATCAAGTCTATCTATGAATAATATTTGAATCTTCTCTGAATTCTTTTATGTATGATGGGTTATCTTTGCAAGTCTCTTCGAATTATCAGTTTGGTTTGGCCTACTAGATTGGTTTTTCTTGCCATGGGAGAAGTGCTTAGCTTTGGGTTCGATCTTGCGGTGTCCTTTCCCAGTGACAAAAGGGGCAGCAAGGCACGTATAGTATTGTTGCCATCGAGGATAACAAGATGGTTTTTTTATCATATTGCATGAAACTATCCCTCTACATCATGTCATCTTGCTTAAGGCGTTACTCTATTTTTAACTTAATGCTCTAGATGCATGCTGGATAGCGGTCGATGAGTGGAGTAATAGTAGTAGATGCAGAATCGTTTCGGTCTACTTGTCTCGGACGTGATGCCTATATACATGATCATACCTAGATATTCTCATAACTATGCTCAATTCTATCAATTGCTCAACAGTAATTTGGTCACCCACCGTAGAATACTTATGCTCTTGAGAGAAGCCACTAGTGAAACCTATGTCCCCCGGGTCTCTTTCTCATCATATCAATCTCCATCACTTTATTATTGCTTTGCTTTTACTTTTTACTTTGCATCTCTATACCAAAAATACCAAAAAAATATTATTTATCATCTCTATCAGATCTCACTTTCGTAAGTGACCGTGATGGGATTGACAACCCCTAAGCGCGTTGGTTGTGTTGAGCTATTATTTTTGTGTAGGTACAAGGGACTCGATCGTAGCCTCCTACTGGATTGATACCTTGGTTCTAAAAAACTGAGGGAAATACTTACGCTACTTTGCTGCATCATCCCTTCCTCTTCGGATCCAACGCAGTGCTCAAGAGGTAGCAACAAGCTAAACGTCAAAGTCCACGCGGAACTACTAGCGAGACTGGAGTCTCTCTACAAAAACATAAATTAAGCAAACGTGAGTACAAATGTACCCAGCAAGACTTACATCAGAACTAGCTACATATGCATTAGTATCAACAAAGGGGTGGTGGAGTTTAACTGCAGCAATCCAGCTTTGACTCAGTGGCTATCCTGAAATAACGTATGCAAGTAACTCTTTTGGGGTGGCGCACATGAGTCCACATATTCACCAACCAATACACCACTACGGATCTGCTCCCGTCTCCCTACGAGAACGCCATCCATAGCACTCACGCTTATCTTGCGCATTTTAGATTATCCACTTTCACTTGTCTATGAAATGTACAGGCAACCCAGAAGTCCTTCACCACGGACATGGCTAATCGAATAGATGATGTTAACCCTGCAGGGGTGTACTTCTTCACACACGCTCTCACCACTTACCGCCATGTACACGTCATGTATCTTGGCAACCTTCAAGCGGAAGCCTGGCAAGGGAGTCGGCCACGATCTGCCTAACCACACAAGTCTCTAGTCCAGGTTTATCGCCTATTCGGGTTCCATCCGCGTGGAGATCCGGCCGGGGTTTCGCTCACAGCCCCAAACGATGTGTGCAGGGTTCCCGAGACACCAAACGGGCACCCGGTACACCATGCCACGGTGTATCTACCGCATCATAGCCCACCCCTAGGGTCAGCGCTACACACGGCCTCCAACACATATCCTACAAAAACCAGAAACTAGTTGCAACTCCTGGACAGAGATCAAGGCGGTTAATAAGTCGAGAGGGTCAATTAAGGATCCCAATGAGTGGTAGTAGCTGTTCATGGATCACAAACACATAACTCAGTTCCTGGGAACAACTTCAATGAGACAACCCACCATGTACTCCTACATGGCCTCTCACCGCTACCTTTACCAAACCGTGTCACACACTTAGCTCACACACAGTAGTTCATGTTCATCACCATTCCAAGTCATCCCCGATAAATCAGACCCGACTCAACTCTAAGCAGTAGCAGGCATGACAAACAAGCATGAATGAGTAGGCACATCAGGGCTCAAACAACTCCTACTCATGCTAGTGGGTTTCATCTATTTACTATGGCAATGAAAGGTCATGCAGAGGAAAGGGCTTCAACTACCGCATCATGTAACAGCTGAATTGTTGTTGTCCTAATGCAGTAAAAGAGAGTAGGAGCTAAAGAGTGGGATTGTATCAGAATGAACAAGGGTTTTTTGCTTGCCTGGCACTTTTGAAGATGATATAGCTCTTCATCGGTGTCATCGAACTCATCGTCGGAACATATGTCTACCGAGGTGGAACAACCACCGGCAAACAAGAGGGAACACAATCAATGCAATGCAACAATATGATGCATGAATGTAACATGTCAATATGCTGTGAGTTGAGCTAATGCAGCTAGCAATGATTTAAATGAAGTTGGTTTGAACCCTAGGTTCAAATTCAAACTCCATATGTTAAAGTTCATATGCTATTTATTTGATTTGCCCTAAACCATAGTCATAAGTTGTTATAACATGCATGAAAATGGTACATATGGATATATTGGATTTTTTTGATCATTTTTCATATATAACTTATTTCATTCTGAGCTATAGATTATTTTCTATGATTTTTAGAAGTTTTAAACAATTTCTGGAATTTCCTGAATTATTTTTAATCTAGAAATGACTTATTGCGCCAGCACTGCGTCATGCCTGCGGCAGCAAGTCAACAACGCTGATCAGGGTCAAACCCAACCAATGGGACCCACTGGTCAGTGTCACACTGCTGGTTTGGGTCACTTGCGGGTGGGCTCGGTCAAGGGCCACGTCAGCAGGGTCAACTCTGACGCGTGGGGCCATTGTGATTAGTTAGAGCTAAACATGAAATAAACTATGGTTAATTAAGGGTGTGGGGCCCATATGTAAGTGAGTCAGGGGGTAATTAGCAGGGTCATTAGTGGCTAAGTAAGTGCGACACGTCGGTGTCACCAGAGTTCAGCCGGCGGCGACCAAAACAACGGCGGAGGCTCGCCGGACTTGAGCCACAGGCAGTAGATGGATGCGCGGAGACCACCGGGGCGTAGCCCGTGCTCTCCTGCATCTAGAGGAGCAGGTGGGTGGCCGCGGGGGCGCCAGAACGGAGCTCACAGTGGCGACCGGAGCTCGACTTCGAGCGGTGCAGGGCTGCGGGGTACGACGAGGCCAGAGGAGGGGATCTGCGGACTCCTGGGACAGCTAGGAGCTCGCTAGGCTCGTCGGTCCGAGCGCAGCGTCACAGCAGCGCGATGCCCGGCATCCATGGAGGACGATGGAACTCAGTACGGTGGCTAGCATGGATACATCGCGTAAAAGACCACGGGGAGAGAGGGGAAACGTAGGAGAGCTCACGGCGGTCTCGTAGGCGGTCTCAGATGGCTCGGGGAGGCACGGACGGCGACGTAGCATTGCCGGTGATCTCGGACGACCGAGGAGGAAGACGGAGGCGTTGGGGATGAAGCAGAGCTCCTGGTGGCACTTGGATCTATGGAGAGGACGACGACGTCGTAGAGGAGCTCGTGGACAGCTTGGGGAGGCGAGGCAGTGGCTGTGGCCGCAGCAACGGCGAGCGGTGGAGATGGTGGCGTTCGGTCGCGGGAGAGAGAGGGCGGCAGAGGAGGGGATGAGCACATGAGAAGGTGAGAGAGAGAGCAAGGAGGTGCATGGCGACGCGAGGGAGGTCCAGGCAGGCAGGGAGAGAGGAGGTGGCCGCAGCGGGGGCGCGTGCACGCGAAACACACGCCCTCCTGCCTACTGGCAGGAGGTTGAAGACGGCGCGACGGTTGGGCTGGGCCAGCTATAGTGCTGGGCCGACTGGGCTGGACAGGTAAGGTTTCTGTCCTTTCCTGTTCTTTTCTAATTATGTTCTGTTTTCTATTTTGCAGCTTTGTTTTGAGTTTGGTTTTGAAACCAATTCAATTTTGTTGCTTCTGAAAATATTTTTGGAAGCTAAAAGAATTAAACCAAAGCTCCACAAAATATTTCAGAATTATTGGACCTATATTTATTTAATAGTGGATATAAATCCCATTCAAATAGCTATTAGTTTAACTCAAAGGCTCAAAATAAATGTTTCCGAGACACCAAAAATATTGGTTTGGATTTTACCTCTTGCCAATATTTCCAGAGGATAACAGGAACATTTTCTTGGACTTATTTGAAGCAGTTTTATCTTGATCATTTTTTTAAAAGGATTCTAAGGCTTTGAAAATTCCTCAATTCAAATTTCATTTGAATATAAACATGATGCAATAACCAAGCTAGTCCAAGGCCAAGGTAAAGCTAGGGATGTGACATTCTTGCTGATGCTGTAATGGCTGATGACCAACCATAGGATGAGAACAATCATATTGGTGAAGATGATGAGCAGGAGGATCTGCCTGGTTGGGGTCATTGGGCTATGCCCCAAGAATTTGACATTGAGCTTCATGCTGGTGAGTTTATGGAACTGCATGATCTGATGGAACCCTTGGAGGAAGAAAATTTGGCTCTGGTGGCACACAGCAGCATCACTGCTTCTTTGGTTCCCACTAATAACATCATGAGTACAGGTGCTTCTGCCAATGGCCCCTTGGCGCCATTCGACCCCATCATCCCAGATTTAAACTTGGATGCTCTACCTAATGGGCCAGAACCAGCTCCTATGGCCTAGCATGTTCTCTTAGAGGAAGTATCCCAATTACTTGTCCCAGAAGCAGCCCATCTGCCTGTCCTGGAGGCCCATGTGCCGGTTGTGATAGCAGCTCACCTTCAGAACTTGGCACCTAATCCACTACTTGAGACCTATCATCCTCAATCTGCCAATTACCACAGAGATGCTATGGAAGATCCTATGCTCAATGAATTCCTCTCTGCTATTCACAAAGTTGCATCCATTGCTCAGGATGGGAAGATCAACAACCTACCATCTGAATCTATTCCTCAGGATGCAAATGGGGAAGCTCCTGAGAAAGTAATTCTGCACCAACAGGATTTGAATGTTCAGATAGACAATTATGGCAAGGAGCCAGTTGCACACCAACCTGATAAAGGTGAAATGTCTCTCTTAGACATGTTTGCTCCTCCAGGTTTTCCTGTTCCCATTTATGCTAATCAGGACCACTCTATTTGCCTAGGATCTAAGAACATAGAACTAGAGCAGAGATAGGATGACAGTGCAAGCCACTCCGATCTTCCTCACAATGGAGAGATTTTGCTAGGTCGAGAAGGCTCACTTATCTCGAAGAAACATTTTGCCCCCACTCCAGAAAGTACTAAAGTCATTTAGGTACCCACAGATTGGATCAATTTCCTGTCAGTTATTCTTTTATCACCTGATAAATTTGAATGGGTAACTAAATTTATTTCTTCCAATGTGTGGGAAATCATCCTGCAATCATCCACATGCCCAACTACTCTGCCATTTGCAGTCCCAGATCAATGCCCTATGGATAACTCATTTGCTTACGTTCTATCCACTCCTTCCCAGGATGCACAAGGGGATGAAAATTCAACTCCCGCTGAGTAGTGCAGCACGAAACCTATCTCAGCCTCCTCCACCTCTACACTCCTCAACAACAGGAAGAGAAAGGACAATGTTCCCCTGGTGGAGACATAGGTAAGGGGGAGTTGCAGATTGAAAAAACTTTCTAAGGGTTTCAAAAAATCAGTGAGTAGAGACAAAGAATGTCTTGCATGCCATGCTGCTCCACCAGTTCTTTCAGCTAAGATCATTAAGAGTCTGAATACCTCCTTTTGCAAGGTATCTGAGAAGGACACCACTGAAGAGCTACTGAACAAGAGAGCAAAGAAGGGAAAGACTGGTGGCTCATCTCTGGAGGGAGATAAGAAGGCCAAAGACAAGAAGAAGAAGTGGGTCTGAAGCTTGGAACACCAAACTCAGCTTGGGGAGTAGAATACTTCTATTTTAAATGTGTAAGTTGATCTTTATGATCTCTATGTACTTGATATATTTTGAACCCCTCTTGTATGCTCAGTACCTTTCATTTGTTCCCATGCTTGGATTAATTTCTCTGTTACCTCCTGGCAAGTCTAGTTTGTGGTATGGTTGTCAGAGTTCAGTTCAGTGGTACTCATCATGCCTTAGTCGACTAGAGATTGGACCATCCTAAACTGGAACATTAGAGGGCTTAATGACCCTAAGAAATGGACTGCCATTTCTAACAAGATTGATGAGTCCAAATGCTCCATCCTTTGTCTGCAAGAGACTAAGAAAGAGCTCATTGATCCCTCCTTCCTTAAGAATATCTGCCCTAGAAGTTCTTCAAAGTTTGATTTCCTTCCTTCTGTAGGGGCCTCTGGAGGTCTACTTGTTGCTTGGAATGATCATGTTTTCTCTAGGCATTTATTCCACATCAATGACTTCTCCATCTCCACCCAATTCACCTCCAAGCATAATGGAGATTCTTGGATCCTGTCTAATGTTTATGGACCTTGCTAGCAACATGAGAGAACAGTTTTCCTTGAATGGTTTCAAAACTTTCAATTTCTAGACAGTACTGAGTGGATTATTTTGGGAGATTTCAACTACATTAGATATCCACATAACAGGAACAGAGATGGGGGGAACATTAATTATATGCTTTCTTTTAATGAGGCCATAAGAAGACAAGCATTGATTGAAATCCCTCTCAAAGGCAGAAATTTCACTTGGAGTAACATGCAGGATGCTCCACTTCTTGAAAAGTTGGATTGGTGTTTCACTTCTGAAGCATGGACCCTTTAATACCCAGCCACTTTTGCTTACCCTCTTCATAAAGCCACATTAGATCATATCCCTATCAAAATCTGCATTGGATCTCATATCCCTAAATCCAATATCTTCATATTTGAAAACTTCTGGCTTGAACATCACCAATTCAGAGATATTGTTCAAAATATTTGGACCCAGCCATTTAATGAACAAGACAGTGCCAAGATCATTGCTACTAAATTTAAGAGGCTGAGGAAAGGACTTAAGAACTGGTCAGGGGAGATTTCTGACTTAAAAAAGATTATTGATAACTCTAACTTCCTGATCTTATGCTATGACCATATTGAGGAATTTAGAGCACTTTCTGAGGAAGAAGCAAATGGCAGAGACATCCTCAAGACACACTGGAAAATCAGAGAAAATATTGGGAACAGAGAGCCACTATTATAAAGATCAAGATGGGGGAGGCCAACACCAAATATTTCCAAGCAAAAGCCACCATTAAGTTTAGAAACAACTGCATTGCCATGTTAAAGGATGACACAGGTTTTGAACATCATGATCACCAGGCCAAGGCTGCTATTCTCTATAGAGCTTTTAAAGACAAGATGGGCACAGAGGCAAAAACACAAACCCACTGCTACTTCACCAACTGCTGAACCCCCTAGATAACCCTGCAGAACTGGAAGTTCCTTTCACTAAGGAGGAGATTGACAAGGTGATTAAACATATGCCATCTGATAAATCTCCAGGACCTGATGGTTTTAATGCTGCTTTCCTTAAACACTGCTGGGATATTATTGCACAGGATTTCTACAATCTCATCAATGACTTTCATGCTGGGAAAGTAAATTTACAAAGTATCAACTACTCATTTATTACTCTTATTCCCAAGAATGACAATGCAACTAGTCCCTCAGACTTCATGCCCATCTCTTTGCTGAATTGTACACTTAAGATCATCACTAAGCTCTTGGTTAACAAATTACAACACAAGAATCAATATGGCTTTCTGAACAACAGATGCATTCAAGATTTCTTGGCTTGGGCTTATGAGTATGTTCATCAGTGTTTCCACAGCAGAGAGGAACTTTTTCTGTTGAAGTTGGAATTTGAGAAGGCTTTTGATATGCTCAGTCATGATACTATTATACAAGTCCTTCAGGCTGAAGGCTTTGGAGACAAATGGATTCAGTGGATTAAGATGATTTATGGTTCTGGGTTTTCCTCTGTTTTGCTTAATGGGATCCCTGGCAAATAATTTCTCTACAAGAAAGGTGTGAGGCAAGGAGATCCTCTCTCTCCTTTGATATTTGTCATTGCTACTGATATTCTTCAGTCCATGCTTAATGAAGCAATGCATAACTCTATTGTCAGCACCCCTTTGAGTCACACCTCAAGCGCAGATTATCCTATTATTCAGTATGCAGATGGTACCATTATGCTGGCACATGCAGACATCAGGCAGGCCCAACAGATCAAACATTTGCTTAACTACTATGCTGAATACACTGGGCTCAAGATCAACTACTCTAAATCCACTAGGGTATCTATCAACACTCCTCCTGAGAAGATGCAAGAGTTATCAAGATATTTGTCATTGCTGTAAGATTATGTAACACCCACGATGCGACTATATCTCCCACGTGTCGGGGCACGACTTAGAGGCATAACCGCATGGTAGGCATGTCGCAAGAGGGGTAATCTTTACACATCCCATGTACTGAATAAGAAAGGGATAAAGAGTCGGCTTACAATCGCCACTTCACACAATACATAAATATATCATACATCATCCAGAATACAATCAAGGTCCGACTAGGGAACCAAAATAAAGAAAGACAACCCCAAGTGCTAGATCCCCGATCGCCCCAACTGGGTTCCACTACTGATCATCCGGAAAAGAAACAAAGTAACAACCCGAATCCTCGTCGAACTCCCACTTAGTTCGGTAGCGTCCCCTGCACTGGCATCATCGGCACCTGCATCTGTTTGGAAGTATCTGTGAGTCACGGGGACTCAGCAATATCACACCCTCGCGATCAAAATTATTTAAGCTTAAAGGTAGGAAAGGGTAGTGAGGTGGAGCTGCGGCAAGCACTAGCATATATGGTGGCTAACTTACCCAAAAGAGAGCGAGAAGAGAAGCAAAGCACGGTCGAGGAGCTAATAATAATCAAGAAGTGATCCTGAAGCTACTTACGTTCGAGCATAACACGAGACCGCGTTCTCTTCCCGGACTCCACCGAAAAGAGACCATCACGGCTACACACGCGGTTGATTCATTTTAATTAAGTTAAGTGTCAAGTTTTCTACAACCGGAAATTAACAAATTCCCATCTGCCCATAAGCGCGGGCACAGCTTTCGAAAGTTCAAACCCTGCAGGGGTGTCCCAACTTAGCCCATCACAAGCTCTCACGGTCAACGAAGGATATTCCTTCTCCCAGGAAAACCCGATCAGACTCGGAATCCCGGTTACAAGACATTTCGACAATGGTAAAACAAGACCAGCAAAGCCGCCCGAATGTGCTGACAAATCCCGATAGGAGCTGCACATATCTCGTTCTCAGGGCACACCAGATTGTCCAAGATTCTGGTAGGCCAACCCAGAGTTGCCCCTGGTGGCCACCGGTGGCTGACAGGTTGGACCAACACTTAGAGGAGCACTGGCCTGGGGGTTTAAAATAAAGATGACCCTTGAGTCTGCAGAACCCAAGGGAAAAAGGCTTAGGTGGCAAATGGTAAAACCAAGATTGGGCCTTGCTGGAGGAGTTTTATTCAAAGCGAACTGTCAAGGGGTTCCCATAACACCCAACCGTGTAAGGAATGCAAAATCAAGGAACATAGCACCGGTATGACAGAAACTAGGGCGGCAAGAGTGGAAGAAAACACCAGTCATAAGGCCGAGCCTTCCACCCTTTACCAAGTATATAGATGCATTAAAGTAAATAAGAGATAATAATGATATCCCAACAATATCCATGTTCCAACAAGGAACAAATTTCATCTTCTCCCGCAACTAACAACACTATAAGAGGGGATGAGCAAAGCGACAACATAGCCAAACAATGGTTTGCTAGGAAAAGGTGGGTTAGAGGCTTGACATGGCAATATGGGAGGCATGATATAGCAAGTGGTAGGTATCGCAGCATAGCAATAGAGCGAACAACTAGCAAGCAAAGATAGAAGTGATTTCGAGGGTATGGTCATCTTGCCTGCGAAGTTCTCAGAGTTGACGAAAACTTGATCCTTGTTAGTGTACTCAACAGGTTCCTCGATCACGTACTCATCTCCCGGCTCTACCCAAGGCAAGAACACAAGCAAAGGAACAACAATCAACCACGGTGCAATGCACAAGCAACATGATGCAAAACATGGCATGACATGTGGGATGTGAAATCCAATGCATATGCATGCTCTGGAAGGAAAAAGGATGAACAAGGCATCAACTTGGCAAACTAAGTGTGCCACTGGAAAGATGAGATGATTTCGGTTGAAATCGATATAAAGATCACCAGAATCGGATGCACGGTTTGCAAATGGCAAGCAAAACAAGAATGGCACAATTCTGCGATTAACAACACGATGCCATCTAGAATGCAACAAGAAACTAAGCTACTGCACTCCAACATTTCAACAAAGCACATGGCTGTGATCTACTCAAGATGCTGGACAAAACATGAACACTAAGCTACGGCTAAATCACACAAGAGCAAGTTCAAACAAGCATGGCAAAAGTGCAAAAGATATCAGCTTCACAGACTTAGTGAACATACTAACATGCCAGAAAATAACATCAGGAAGCAATGTTTAGAGCAAGCAAACAACATGCTACAGGAACATATCATAGAAAAACAAGGCATGGGATGAATCTACTAAATGCATAGAACAAAAGTCCCTTACTGATCATGAGCCAAAAAGGCACAGAAGATATGATGGCACCCATGTAAACATAGCTAGTTTAATTAACAGATTCAGACTTAGCAGAAAACTGAGCATGGCATAAACAGAGTTATGAAGGCATCTTTGCGAGCTCGATTCACTCACCACAAGACACTACATGACAAAACAAGCATAGAATCAGCAATCAGACATGTTCATGAAGCTAACCATGGCAAGATCAAGTTCATAGCATGCATGGATCAACTACAACAACCATGGCAAAATTGATTAACATGTAAACAATCTACCAGGAACATTTTATAGCAAAAGTAGAGCAAAATTAAGACATGCTAGGGCACTCCATAATTGCAAACAGGTCCATGCATAGATAGCGCATAACCACATGTTCAAACCACCCTTACTGAAGATGATCAAAACAATCAAGGATCTCTCAGTAGCATCTAGTTTACATGACATAAAAATAATAGCAGGAAAAAGACTATAAAAACCTAAGTCCCTGAAATCAGCAATATCACGAAGGCTACTTTGCATACTTGTGCTTGTCACCACATTGATCACAAAAATAGATGTAAAACACCCCTATAAAGATGGCATGACATAGATCAAAACACATGTAGAGCTCATGCCCATCGGATGCACACAACAAATGTGACAAAAATGACAAAACCTCATACTCTGATAATTAACAGCAACTAACAATTTATAGCACTCTTGCATCAGTGATTTGGGCATCAATATGGACCCAAACAAGCATGACACAATGGAATGAAATGAAGAGCATGGCCAAATGAACATTTTGATATATCATATGCATGAATCGGAGCTATATGCAAGGAGTTATGGCATGTCAAAAGGGGGACCAAAATATAACAGATCTGGGACTTAAGTGGATTTTTACCCCGCAAAAACTGGACGAGGAGGTCCTGGGACGGAGAGATCCGGGGACGGGCGTGGGCGTTTGGTTTGTCGTGCGGGTGGATCTGATCCACCCTGTGGCGGATCCGGTCGAACGAAGCTCCGGCGAGGAGGGTGGCGACCGGTGAGGGAAGCGGGAGGCGGCGACGACCGTTGGGCAGTGGAGGCCGAGGCGCGGCACGGCGCCGTGGCGAGGAGGCGGCGACGCGGTACAACACGAGCGGCAGAAGGCGGCGCCGGTGGGAGGACCTGGGCGGCGATGGTGCGGCGGCTGCGGAGCACGCTGGGGGCGACGGAGCCGAGAGCAGGCAATCGCGGGTGGCGGATTGGGCCGCGAGGGCCCGCCTGGGCCCCGACGGGCCGACGCGGGGGTGGCGCGGCGATGTGGGCGCGGCGGCTCGGCGAACCAGGAGGCGACAGGTGGCGGCGGCGAGGGCGGCGGACACATCCGGCTGGTGGGGAGAAACGTCCGGCGGCGCGGGGAGAGGGAGAGCTAGGGTTTCGTCCGTGAATTTGAGGAGGGGTGCACATATATATACCTAGGAGGAGGTAGGAGTGTCCAAATGAGGTGTAGTTTTCGACCATGCGATCGTGATCCGACGACGGAGGACATGGAAGGGGTATGGAAGGGTTATTGGGCTGTTTTGGAGGGGTGTTGGGCTGCAACACACAAGAGGCTTTCGCGGTAACCCGGTTAACCGTTGGAGCATCAAACGGACTCCAGATGGAACGAAATTTGACAGGCGGTCTACCGTTGGTGTACCAAGGCCACTTGGCGAATCTCAGTCCATTCCGAGAATGTTTAACACCCACACACGAAAAGAGACAAAAGGGGGCACCAAAGGGCATAGGAGTGTCGGATTGCAAAACGGACAATGAGGAAAATGCTCGAATTCATGAGACGAACACGTATGCAAATGCGATGCACATGATGACATGATATGAAATGCATGACATGAACAAAATGCAAAATGAAGACAAAACACATGATGACATGATATGAAATGCATGACACGAACAAAATGCAAAACGAAGACAAAACCCAACCACGAAGGGAATCTCATATCGCATCTCCGGAAAAGGCAAGAGTCGGAGTTAAAAATATGGAAAGTTGTATCCGGAGTGTTACAACACTCCACCACTACGAGAGGATCTCATCCCGAGATCTAGGATGGCACCGGAGGAAACGGAAGAGGAAGAGAAGAGGTAAAACTAAGTTGCTTCTTTGACAAACGCGTGATACCAAAGAACCTTGAAAGGTTAAACCATTTCGAGAAAAGAATACAACGGAGATAAATGAAGTTGAAAATCTCCGTCAGAAAAGAGGAACAAGGAAGAACAAATTCAGACAGCACTCCGGTTGAAAAGAGATGCAAGACTTGGTAAGGCGAAAAGAACTTGAGCAAAGGGCACAACACTCCGGTTAAATGGATAAGCAAAGGAAAGAACACGATCTTTGTCAAAAAATGGGATGATGGGTCGAAGCATGCAACATCACAATGCCTCCGGAACAAAAGATAGACTGGATTGAAAGTAACAAAGAAGAAAACAACATCTTCTACCTCGAATGAATTTGAAATCATCCTTCCAAGACGGTCATAAAGGAGTTGTTGGAAACCAACAACGAAAAGAGTAAGCTTGTTGTGGGCTTATGGAAAACATCTCAAAATCTTGAGGTGAAATGCTGCCACTAACGGAAATGACCGATTGGGTTGATATGAACAAGGAGATGACAACTCCTTTCGCTGAGAGGATAGGAGAAAAACTTGGATCATTGATAGACACCACAATAAGCAACATTCCTTAGGGAAGGCTTTAGGTGAAATATAACCCAAGATAACTCCAATGAAGAGGTTGACGGGTTGCAAAGCATCTCCTGAACAAAGAGAAAATGATGGGTTTAAAATATCTCATTCTTAACAACTTGTGAGTCATGAAACATGAAAGAAAATTGTCAAGAATGGCATATCACCATCCCAAAAGATATGGTAGAAAGAATTGCACTTTGGAATGCAAGATGAAGAATGCTTGAACTCCTCTGAAAAGAATCTCGATGAACACTTCGAGAAGGAATTAAATCCTTTATGAACCATCATGTATAGCCTCCATGAAGAACTCCGGTAACAAAAGGATGATCAAACGAAAGGAAAGAGAAGTTGAAAACATAAGGTGAAGCCTTGCGATGATTTAGATGGAGCTTTGTGACGAGATAATGCGGAAAAACTTGGAACTCCGGAAAATAAAGATGAACCAAAGAAATCAAGAATTTTGATGAAACTCCGGAATAAGGAATTAATCACTTCGATGAAACAAGAATAAGAATTACATTATGCTTATCCTTCATCAATTAAATTGATTACAAGCAACGGATTTGGCATACTACTTGTTCTTGTTGAAAGGATTATGAGAGATATAGTGTAAACTTGGGAAGGTCTTCAACGAACCACCGGTAGGATTGGAAAGAACAAATGAATTGATATGATAACCAAGGAAAAGAACTCTTGAACGAACCACCGTAAGAATTGAAAATGAGAGTAGCAAAGGCACAAATCACTGGGTAGAATTAAAAAAAAACGAATGAAGATACTTGAGGGAATTTAGATACAAGTGAAACAAAGAGATCATGAACTGACTAGAGAATACTTGAGCGATGCACCAGTAAGGTTTTGAGAATGAGAGCTGAAAGCTGAGAATGAATAAAGCCGAAATGATGGCCTCCGGAGAATCAGACTAAAAAGACTCCTGAACTGCTCCGGATGGGTGAAAAGAATTCTCACAATTGAAAACAATTATGAGAGGATGGCATCAAGCTTGAACTACGCATCTCTGAGAGAACTGATAAGATTTGGAGGAAAAATTGTTCTTCGGTCTTCAAATGTTGAGAATGACGACGAGAAACACCACCATGAATTGTTGAGATACTCCAGGAGAATGAAAAGCGAAGAGGTTGAGCCAACAATGAAAATAGTTATAAGATCTTGGAGAAACCAACTAACTGATGATAATTCATTCTTACGTCAAACTTTGAAAGATTTGAGAATAGCTCCGGTAAAATTAGAAGAGTCAGGTAAGATCCTGGAAAAAGACCTGTGGGTTAGGGCCCACTCAAAAGAAACACCGTTGAACGATTGCTTGAAAAGAGATATTGCACCGGTTGAATTAAATGGCTTGAATGAGATAACAATCTCGAAATAGGTTGAATGGATCTTGAATGAAAAGACGAGCCTTCTGAGATATCTTCAGCACTCCCGAACAAATGAATAGCGAGAGGTGAAAGATTAAGAGGTGCAACGGCATGGGAAAGCATTTGAAACAATGAAAGGAATATGATCAACACCAAAAACTTGAATTGAATCCACCAGAGAAGAAAGAGAACAAAGAATGATGAACTTAAGCTCCGTTAGTATCTTCCTGAGAATAACCGAATACGAATATTGACGGGAAAGAATGGAGAGACTTCACATCAATAAGATGGATACTTGATTAAGAAATCTTAGTCCTCGAAGAAAAAGGTTGGGAGGGCGGGAAAACAAAGGAAACTTGGGACGGATGAAACAAACAACATTGAGAAGACTTGAGTTGATCTTGCGGATGTTGAAAAAGATCGGATCCACTTGAATTGAGACACACCGGTTCAACAGAAATTGAGATGGTAAACTCAAAGATCAAGAAGGATTTGTATTCACATAGGAATATGAGAACACCTCTTAGGAAAGCTATGGAATCAACATTTGACTTCGAAGCAACTCGAATACCACAACTGAAAAACAAAACAAAGGATTGGCTTGCAAAATAAGCCGGAAACAAACATATGATAGACCCCGTATCGTATCATGTGTCTGTTAGAAAGAATTCCTACGTCATACTTGAATTCCCACTTATAAACTCCCAAAACTTTCTGGTTATGCAATCAAGTGTTGGGGATACAGGGAAGCATAATATCTCACCCAAACTAACAATACCTACATCCAACTGTATCCATCCTTCAACACATAACCAAGAAACCTTCGGAAACCATGTAACTCAAGCTTCGAAAAGCATCCGTTATACGAGTTATGGCAATACTCCCGAACTCCCGCCCCAGTACTGGGTGGCATCGAGGTTATCTCACCAACAACTGCATAAAAGGGATTTTCAATGTCAGCGAAACTCAGGTATTCCAGAACTGCAACGATAAAATTGTGACGGCAACACCTCGGAGCTCAACTCCCCGGGACACTGCCACAACCCCTAAATGTCAGGAGGCACCAAGAACAATGTTCTAGTCACAAAACCATCAGAACGATTCCAAGATACCCATGTGATCCTAATTTTTTTCGTGAAATTTGAGGAGAGGGAGTCAAAACTCTACGTCAGGAGGCCTCACCAGAGCGACGAAGGGACTGAGGATTAAAAAGAATCCTACTCCCTGATATATATATATAATCCTATAAGACTCAAAACATTTTCTTCTAGACTCAACAACTTCAGCGATTCGATAAAGCAGGGGGCTCCTAAGTCGGGGAAGGCTCTGATTACCAACTTGTAACACCCACGATGCGGCTATATCTCCCACGTGTCAGGGCACGACTTAGAGGCATAACCGCATGGTAGGCATGTCGCAAGAGGGGTAATCTTTACACATCCCATGTACTGAATAAGAAAGGGATAAAGAGTCGGCTTACAATCGCTACTTCACACAATACATAAATATATCATACATCATCCAGAATACAATCAAGGTCCAACTACGGAACCAAAATAAAGAAAGAAAACCCCAAGTGCTAGATCCCCGATCGCCCCAACTGGGCTCCACTACTGATCATCCGGAAAAGAAACATAGTAACGACCCGAATCCTCGTCGAACTCCCACTTAGTTTGGTAGCGTCCCCTGCACTGGCATCATTGGCACCTGCATCTGTTTGGAAGTATCTGTGAGTCACGGGGACTCAGCAATCTCACACCGTCGCGATCAAAACTATTTAAGCTTAAAGGTAGGAAAGGGTAGTGAGGTGAAGGTGCAGCAAGCACTAGCATATATGGTGGCTAACTTACGCAAAAGAGAGCGAGAAGAGAAGCAAAGCACAGTCGAGAAGCTAATAATGATCAAGAAGTGATCCTGAAGCTACTTATGTTCGAGCATAACACGAGACCGTGTTCTCTTCCCGGACTCCGCCGAAAAGAGACCATCACGGCTACACACGCGGTTGATTCATTTTAATTAAATGCAGTGTCAAGTTTTTTACAACCGGATATTAACAAATTCCCATCTTCCCATAACCGTGGGCATGGCTTTTGAAAGTTCAAACCCTGCAGGGGTGTCTCAACTTAGCCCATCACAAGATCTCACGGTCAACGAAGGATATTCCTTCTCCCAGGAAGACCCGATCAGACTCGGAATCCCGGTTACAAGACATTTCGACAATGGTAAAACAAGACCAGCAAAGCCGCCCGAATGTGCCGACAAATCCCGATAGGAGCTGCACATATCTCGTTCTCAGGGCACATTGGATTGTCCAAGATTCTGGTAGGCCAACCCAGAGTTGCCCCTGGTGGCCACCGGCGACTGATAGGTTGGACCAACACTCAGAGGAGCACTGGCCCGGGGGTTTAATATAAAGATGACCCTTGAGTCTACAGAACCCAAGGGAAAAAGGCTTAGGTGGCAAATGGTAAAACCAAGGTTGGGCCTTGCTGGAGGAGTTTTATTCAAAGAGAACTGTCAAGGGGTTCCCATAACACCCAACTGCGTAAGGAACGCAAAATCAAGGAACATAACACCGGTATGACGGAAACTAGGGTGGCAAGAGTGGAACAAAACACCAGGCATAAGGCCGATCATTCCACCCTTTACCAAGTATATAGATGCATTAAAGTAAATAAGAGATAATAATGATATCCCAACAATATCCATGTTCCAACAAGGAACAAACTTCATCTTCACCTGCAACTAACAACACTATAAGAGGGAATGAGCAAAGCGACAACATAGCCAAACAACGGTTTGCTAGGAAAAGGTGGGTTAGAGGCTTGACATGGCAATATGGGAGGCATGATATAGCAAGTGGTAGGTATCGCAGCATAGCAATAGAGCGAACAACTAGCAAGCAAAGATAGAAGTGATTTCGAGGGTATGGTCATCTTGCCTGCGAAGTTCTCAGAGTTGACGAAAACTTGATCCTTGTTAGTGTACTCAACAGGTTCCTCGACCACGTACTCATCTCCCGGATCTACCCAAGGCAAGAACACAAGCAAAGGAACAACAATCAACCACGGTGCAATGCACAAGCAACATGATGCAAAACATGGCATGACATGTGGAATGTGAAATCCAATGCATATGCATGCTCTGGAAGGAAAAAGGATGAACAAGGCATCAACTTGGCAAACTAAGTGTGCCACTGGAAAGATGAGATGATTTCGGTTGAAATCGATATAAAGATCACCAGAATCGGATGCACGGTTTGCAAATGGCAAGCAAAACAAGAATGGCACAATTCTGCGATTAATAGCACGATGCCATCTAGAATGCAACAAGAAACTAAGCTACTGCACTCCAACATAGAAACAAAGCACATGGCAGTGATCTACTAAAGATGCTTGATAAAACATGAACACTGACCTACGGCTAAATCACACAAGAGCAGGTTCGAACAAGCATGACAAAAGTGCAAAAGATATCAGCTTCACAGACTGAAAATACTAACATGCCAGAAAATAACATCAGGAAGCAATGTTTAGAGCAAGCAAACAACATGCTACAGGAACATATCATAGAAAAACAAGGCATCACATTAATCTACCAAATTCATAGAACAAAAGTACCTTACTTATCATGAGCCAAAAAGGCACAGAAGATATGATGGCAGCCATGTAAACATGGCAAGTTTAATTAACAGATTCAGACTTGGCAGAAAACTGAGCATGGCATAAACAGAGTTATGAAGGCATCTTTGCGAGCTCGATTCACTCACCACAAGAAATTGCATGACAAAACAAGCATAGCATCTGCAATAAGACATGTACATGAAGCAAACCATGGCAAGAGCAAGTTCATAGCATGCATGGATCAACTACAACAACCATGGCAAAATTGATTAACATGTAAACAATTTGCCATGATTGCAAACAGGGCCATGGATAGATAGAGCATAACCATATGTCCAAAACACCCTTACTGAAGATGCTCAACACAAGCAAGGATCTCTCTGTAGCATCTAGTTTACATGGCATAAAAATAACAGCAGGAAAAAGACTGTAAAAACCTAAGTCCCTAAAATCAGCAATATCACGAAGGCTACTTTGCATGCTTGTGCTAGTCACCACATTGATCACAAAAATACATGTCAAACACACCTATAAATATGGCATGGCATAGATCAAAACGCATGTAGAGCTCATGCCCATAGGATGCACACAACAAATGTGACAAAAATGACAAAACCTCATACTCTGATAAGTAACAGCAACTAACAATTTATAGCACTCTTGCATCAGTTATTTGGGCATCAATATGGACTCAAACAAGCATGACACAATGGAACGAAATTAAGAGCATCTCCAAATGAACATTTTGATATATCATATGCATGAATCGGAGCTATATGCAAGGAGTTATGGCATGTCAAAGGGGGCACCAAAATATAATAGATCTGGGACTTACGTGGATTTTTACCCCGCGAAAACTGGACGAGGAGGTCCCGGGACGAAGAGATCCGGGGACGGGCGCGAGCGTTTGGTTCGTCATGCGGGTGGATCTCATCCACCCCATGGCGGATCCGGCCGAACGGAGCAGTGGAGGCCGAGGCGCAGCGCGGCGGCGCGTCACCGTTGCGAGGAGGCGGCAACGCGGTACATCACGAGCGGCAGAAGCCGGCGCCGGTGGGAGGAGCTGGGCGGCGATGGTGCGGCGGTGGAGCGCGCTGGGGGCGACGGAGCTGAGTGCAGCACGGGTGCGGGCAGCCGCGGGCGGCGGATCGGGCCGGGCGGGCGCCGCCTGGGCCCCGGCGGGCCGACGCGC
>NC_041388.1:178544183-178564652 GCF_002162155.2 Triticum dicoccoides | reverse complement strand
TCGGTGAACCAGGAGGCGACATGTGGCGGTGGCGAGGGCGGCAGACACGTCTGGTTGGTGGGGAGAAACGTCCGGCGGCGCGGGGAGAGGGAGAGCCAGGGTTTCGTCCACGAATTTGAGGAGGGGTGCACATATATATACCTAGGAGGAGGTAGGAGTGTCCAAATGAGGTGTAGTTTTCAACCACGCAATCGTGATCCGACGATGGAGGACATGGAAGGATTATGGAAGGGTTATTGAGCCATTTTGGAGGGGTGTTGGGCTGCAACACACAAGAGGCTTTCACGGTAACCCGGTTAACCGTTGGATCATCAAACGGACTCCAAATGGAACGAAATTTGACAGGCGGTCTACCAGTGGTGTACCAAGGCCACTTGGTGAATCTTATCCGAGAATGTTTAACACCCGCACACGAAAAGAGACAAAAGGGGGCACCGGAGGGCGTAGGAGTGTCGGATTGCAAAACGGACAACGGGGAAAATTGCTCGGATGCATGAGACGAATACGTATGCAAATGCAATGCACATGATGACATGATATGAAATGCATGACACGAACAAAATGCAAAACGAAGACAAAACATATGATGACATGATATGAAATGCATGACACGAACAAAATGCAAAACGAAGACAAAACCCAACCATGAAGGGAATCTCATACCGCATCTCCGGAAAAGTCAAGAGTCGGAGTTACAAATATGGAAAGTTGTATCCAGGGTGTTATAGATTGGTACTCTTCCCCACAACTACCTTGGTCTCCCCCTCTGCACTACCAAACCAAGAATTGAAGATTTTGTACCTATGTTAAAGAGGATTGAAAACAGGCTTCTAGGTTGCTCCAGCTTGCTTTCCTCTGGTGATAAACTTACTCTCATCAAGTCAGTTTTTACCTACATGTGTGTCAGGACCCCGATCCTAAGTCACACCGATCTAGCATGTAACACATCATATCACTTTGCGGCCTCACACACGGTATTCCCACGGGTGCCACCTTACCTGGCCCGGGACCGTTTGTGCCTTTTGGCTCACGTATATGATAGTGTTGCTAGCATCCATATGACAGAGAACCCGGGCCGACATGACTAGTCGTGAACCCAAAGTGGCGCTAACTTACGGGGATAGGCATACATGAACCAACATCGAACGTGTCGGTCATCAGCATGTGAATCCGGGCTGTAGCAACTGGGCTAACAGGACTCCGGGAACCCGGGATGTAGCAGGCTAGCAGGACTCCAGAAGTCACCGCGTGAAATTTCCATGATGGGATAGACACAGGAACTAAGCGGATCACATGCCGGCCAGTCTAAGTGTTCCGGAGAAGTAGTAACTAGGCTAGCAGGACTCCGGTGAACCGGGCTATACCAGACTACCATGGCTCAGCGGAAGCACTAGACTACATTTCCCCATAAGAGAGGCTACCAAGGATAGACAACTAGGTTGTCGGATCCCACACATAACAATCATTTCAAATCATACACACAATATGCTCGATATGTGCAAATACAACATGGCATCACAACAAAACTCTACAACTCAAAGTATTTATTCATTAGGCTCCGAGGAGCCAAGTATTACAAGCATGGGTCTCATGACCCCACATACAGAGCATACAAGCAACAAGCACATGCGGAAGCTTATCTTGTCTGAGTACAGACAACTACAAAATAAAAAGGCCAAGAAGCCTGACTGTCTACAAGACCCTGCCGAGGGCACAATATCGTAGCTGAGGTAACAAGCTAAACGTCGAAGTCCACACAGAACTACTAGTGAGACTGAAGTCTCTCTGCAAAACATAAATTAAGCAAACATGAGTACAAATTTACCCAGCAAGACTTAAATCAGAACTAACTATATATGCATCATTCTCAACAAAGGGATGGTGGGGTTTAACTGCAGCAAGCCAGCTTTGACTCAGTGGCTAACCTGAACTACTACTGCAAGTAACTCTTTTGAGGTGGCGCACACGAGTCCACATATTCACCAAATCAATACACCACTATGGAGTCACTCCCGTCTCCCTACGAGAACGCCATCCATAGCATTCACACTTATCTTGCGCATTTTAGAGTATCCACTTTCACTTGTCTATGGACTATTGAGGCAACCTAGAAGTCCTTTACCGCGGACGTAGCTATTCGAATAGATCATTTATAACCCTGCAGGGGTGTACTTCTTCACACATGCTCTCGCCACTTACCACCATGTACACGTCGTGTATCTCGGCAACCTTCAAGCGGAAGCCTGGCGAGGGAGTCGGCCACGACCTGACTAACCACACAAGTCTCTAGTCCAGGTTTATCTCCTATTTGGGTTCCATCCGCGAGGAGATCCGGTCGGGGTTTCGCTCATATCCCCAAACAATGTGTGTAGGGTTCCCGAGACACCAAACGGGCGCCCGGTACACCGTGCCATGGTGTATCTACCGCATCATAGCCCACCCCTAGGGTCAGTGCTACGCACAGCCTCCAACACATATCCTACAACCACCAGAAACTAGTTGCAATTCCTGGACAGAGATCAAGGCGATTAGTAAGTCGAGAGAGTTAATTAAGTGTCCCAATGTGTGGTAGTAGTTGTTCATGGATCACAAACACAGAAATCAGTTCCTGAGGATGATTTCAATGAGACAACCCACCATGTACTTCTACATGGCCTCTCACCGCTACCTTTACCAAATAGTGTTCACACACTTAGCTCACACACATTAGGACATGTTCATCACCATTCCAATTCATCCCCAATGAATCAGACCTGACTCAACTCTAAGCAGTAGCAGGCATGACAAACAAGCATGAATGAGTAGGCACATCAGGGCTCAAACAACTCCTACTCATGCTAGTGGGTTTCTTCTAGTTACCGTGGCAATGACAGGTCATGCATAAGAAAGGGGTTCAACTACCGCATCATATAACAGTTGAATCATTGTTGTCCTGATGCAGTAAAAGAGAGCAGGAGCTAGAGAGTGGGATTGTATCGGAATGAACAAGGGAGTTTTGCTTGCCTGGCACTTCTGAAGATAATATAGCTCTTCATCGGTGTCATCGAACTCATCGTCGGAACGTCGTCTAGTCAGAGGGGACAAATACCGGAAAACAAGGAAGAACACAATCAATGCAATGCACAATATGATGCATGATCATGACATGGCAATATGAGTGTGTTGGCCTAATGCAACTACAACCAAATGGGTTAGGGTCAGTTTGAACCAAACGTTCAATCCCAAACTCAACTTATGAATTTAAATAGTGCCTTATCATGTTTTGCACTAAATAGCAAGGTTAAGTTGCTTAAACATGCAAGAAACTAGTACAGATAGAAAGGTTGGATTTTTGTGATCATTTTTCATATAAAAAACTTTGCATTTGGAGCTATAGATTAATTTCTATGATTTTAGAAGTTTAGAGCATTTTCTGGAATTTCCTGAATATAAATAAATCCAGAAAATACTTTATTGCGTCAGCATTGCTTCACTGTGACGTCAGTGGTCAACGGTGCAGTCTAGGTCAAACCTGACCAGTGGGTCCCGTGTGTCAGTGGTTAATTAAACTAACTAAATAAATTAACACTAACCTAGGTTAATTAGCAGGGCTGGCCCCACGCGTCAGTGACCCAGGGTGGTCATACCCTGGTCAGACATGGTCAACTCGCCGGAGTTGACCCGCGGCTCATCGCCGGTGATGCCAGGGATGGCGGAGGGCGTCGGGATTCCTCGTTCGGCGGCCAAATGGCCGGCGGAGGGCATCTACGTGTTGCTGGTGAACTTGCGCATCGAGTGGAGCAACCGGTGTGTGCGGGGGTGGCCGGAGTTGATGACGGTGAAGCTCTAAGGCGGCGGCCGAAGTTCGCGTGAGCTCGAGTTCAGCGTTAGGGAGCTCGGCAGGTGGCAAGGAGGGGTGCTACGGCCTCCTGGGGGTGTACTGAGCACAGTTGTGTGCTCGGTTGTAGCTCTAGGCAACGGTGGCCACGGTGGCGACATGGTCGGCGGCGAAGAGCTCTCGGCTCCGACGGCATCAGCGTTAGAGGAAGAAAATGAGCCACGGGAGAGGGGGATCGGCATAGGAGCTCACAGCGCGTCGAATGGAGCCGTTCACGAGCTCGGGGAGGTACCGAAGCGAGCGGAGCAGTGAGGGGGATCTCCGGCGGCCGGCGATGAAAACGAAGACGGTGGCATCGCTTCAGGCGTTCCACGGGCGTGTGACTTGGTGGAGAGGGCGAGGGCATCGAGGCGAAGCTCGTGGGCACGTCGGAGATGCGAGGGGGAGGTGGCGGCTGTGTCTACGGAGAGCGGCGGCGACGAGCTCCGCTCGGGCAGAGAGGAAGAGAAAGCAGAGGAGGGGAGGAGCACGGGAGAGAGTGAGAGAGGTCCAGGGGGTGCGTGGCGTCTCCAGGGACGTCCAGAGGGAGGCGGCAAGCAGGAGGTGGCCGGTCGCGTGCTTGCGTGCGGTGGCCACGCACATCTCATCGTCCTGGCGGGAGGTTGAGGGTGACTGGCACTGCGCTGTGGGCTGGGCCGTACAGTAGCAGGTCGGCCAGCTGGACAGGTTAGCGCCAGGTAAGACTCTCAGTTTTTATATCTGTTTTCCAATTTTGCAGTTTGTTTTAATATGGTTTTCAAAACTAGACTATTTTATATACTTCTGGAAATTCATAATTGGCCTGTTAGGATATATTTAGAGCCACTCACATGTTTCCAGATTTATTGGACTTTTAATTCTTTTATAGAAAAATAAATCCAACTCAAATATTTGTTGAGTTAAATCCAAATATCCAAAATAATTCCTCAAAAACGTTCCATATTTTTGGTTTGGTTCAAAACCCTTTCCAAAATTATCAAACATCATTGAAGAACATTTTGGAAACATTGGATGCATTTTCCAGGGTTATTTACCCTTTTTTTAATTAAATTTTTGAGGCTTTCAAATTTCCTCAGTTCAAACTTTCAGAATTTAGACATGATGCAAGGATGCAATGCCACTAATTACAAGCATTATTCTAGGGATCTGACAACTCACCCCACTAAACAAGAATGTCGTCCCGAGATTCAAGATGCGAGGTAAGAAGACAGAGGGGACACAAAGCTAACACGATCTTCATGATCCGATTGCCCTTCTCGGAGATTTTGATTGATTGCATCATATTGATCTTGACATCCTTGCTTTCGAGATCTTAATCCAACTGTGACGACGGAGGAAAAATCTACAGGAATCGATCCCCTTGAAGTTCGAGCACTCAAGATCTACTCATGGAGTGAGACGAAAGAACGCCTCTTGAGCAGAGAGACAAGACACACATCAGGTGGATGGAAAGAAACGGATGAAGAAGGTTCAATTTGGTAGGCAAGAATCCCACGCCTAAGTAAGACGGTGCATAGGTTTCAAATTAGCGAGGAAGTAATTACCATGATTACATAATGGGATACCTTGGGGGTGACTCGTAGAAATATTCCCTTGAGTGGGAAAAAGAATTACTTTTGATATAGAAATCATTGAATCTCTCTAAACCAGCCCAAGGAAAATCACAAACGATCGTTTGAAGGAGTTCGAAGGAATGACATACTCAGATCGGAAAGGAAACTATGGTTATAGAACAACTCGACAAACGGGAGGCATATCCCAATTGATACTAAGGATATAACTTAGTGACTGAGTGTTCTCTCAAGAACTTGAGCATTTCCATACTCATCAAGGTTTTACCAACATCTAAGCCGAGATTTTGGTGACACCTCGTACTACCATGATGAATAGTGGTGGACAATGCAGATGCAAAGGAAGACAACACTTTCTCAGATTTCACCTTAGCGAGGCTAAGGGAATGAAATCTGGATGATCGACCGAGAGACATTTAGCACTTCGCTTCTAATGTTATCCTTGATGTACTAGATATCATGATCATACTTAAAAGTATTAACATGGCCATTAAGTATAGGTCGGATTTCAGGAAGACAAAGGATCCATAAGGAACAACTTCTAGAATAAGTCATATGACATCCTCAAGGGGAGGTGGCTAAATTGGCTTAACCAGGATACTACAATAATAGTGCTTCCATCTAGGTGCGTCCACTTCACCGGAACCTATATCATAGTTCTTGGAAGAAGTTTCAACCATCATATCTACCCGAGGTTCAGATCTGGTTGGTAACAGGATATTTCAGACAACATGTCTAGAAAGAAGGTTTGCAACACAAACCGACGAGATGACGTTGCAAGATTCTCGGGGAACGAACTACGATAGTAAGCTCCAAAACATGAGCTGGTTCTGCTACACACATGTGAACACACTGTCCCAGACAAGCATGGCCATGTAGTAGTCTTATAATAAAACACTACAGAGTTCTGGTTTGGAATCATAATTATTGATATCGAAGTCCTTGCATAAGGCATGCTCTTAAGAAGGAACTTCTTCTCCTTGAACAAATCAATCAGTGGCTTGGTGTGCTAGGGATACATATAGAATGAAGGTTGCAAGTCTCCAGACCACAGAATGCTTCGCACATATGCATGACTGACTTGGGATGATTCCATAGGAAGCAAAACTAACTTTCTCGAATTCACGGCGGCAACTTGCATCAAATGCACATGAATTATAAGAAGTCACTTATTCACCCAAACATATACTTCATGAGCTAGCATGAAGAAATGCCTTCAAAAGTTTCCAACACTAGCTTAATGTTCAACAAAATCATGGAGAGGATAAGGATGTTGTTGATGGGCTCAACAACAATTCATCAATTTTCGATGAAGATGGAATTCCAAAATTATGTGAACAAGATGACAGTATTGGTCAGACCAAAGGATATAATGGTGTATGCTCGAGGAAAGAACCACAAGTAGGAAAACATTACGAACATCGTTGGTTCTGATTTGATTTGACGATAGCCCACAATCAAATCAAAGATTGGATAAGATAATATCACCGACAACTGATCACGAGGATCAATCAATGAAGATATCATCTTTCTTTAATACACACACAAGGATATCCCTTAGAGATGAACTAAGTCGGACAAGCTTTCATCTTCCGACTCTCCAAGTTGTTGTTTAGCTTAATCAACCAGTTTAGGGTATCCAACCCAGATTCGTGGAGAAGGGATGGTTCATAGGAAGACCAACACGATCATGAACTCAACATAGCGGTCAGGGGACGACCTGGGGATACTTCCAGGAAGATATCCGGAAAATCATGAACCACCGATATGTTACAAAGCTCGAGAACGATCTTGCTTTTCAGGGCAAGATGATATGATCACATGAGCAAGGGATTGACACAATCCTGACTCATTGATCGAAGAGTGCACAAGGAAAACGGACTAGATAGCACGATCAATCTTAGAATGATGATTCAATAGCTAACATGCTAAGAATGAAAGTATTGTCCATTAACTACCGAGCAACGGAGTTGCTAGGAGTATTGATTTCATACATCACGATTCACTTGTTGGTATTCGGTTGCAACAACACAGAGACCGAGGAATGAAGAATGATGGCGAGAAGTATCACTGCATCAAGAGTTCATAAGAGGTTGTGCAATTCCCATGATATACTTGATATGGAAGGGGGTAACACTCCAAAGTAGAACAGAACAAAAGCTGTTTTAGCATTTTGATATGCGGATTACAACTACTTTGACCCAATCCTAGATATGGATGAGGTGCTGGAGTTTGTTTCTCCTAGTCATTTCGGAATAGAATGGCTTGACGGACCAGAAGAATAATAGGCATCAATGAACACGATCACAGACATACTCTAGACTATCGATTGATAGACAATGGTCGGAATACAAGTGAAGAGTAACAACTCAAGGAACATATATCTTTCTGAGTTGTGGATGCATAGATTAGTATGTCGAGCAAAGCTCAACATTTCTTTTGGATAACCCATGCAGAACGGTAGAACTGGCAGATTCACAATGTAGAATGGAGAACTCATTAAGAGCACTCTAGTTGTGATCTTTTGGTTCAAAGAACTTCTTCCATAAGCGGTTCATGGTATTTGGAATAAGGAAATACCACAGACCTCGAGGACTATCAGTAAGGTTACTAATATCCTAAAGGAACTAGCAAACACTATCAATAGGAGGCGAGTGGAGTGAATCTTGGGTTCAAAACCCAGGAATAGAACACCTACTAACTAAATGGCATCACGAGATGCTTTCGAGAATGGCGGCTAGAATCATCACACTGGGAACACAAAACATGGCTAGATTACTAGGTGACTCCCTAAAACACCTAGGGTCATAATAATAGTTCCATCTTATATGTCGAGGCAGTAACATACCTCAACAGGCCGTTTAGTGTGCTTAATCTAGCCCAAAGACATCGGCAATGAAAAGAAGGGATTTGCAAATGCATCAGACTATTTAGAAACCTGAGATGACTCAGACAGAATAACGATTGTAATTGCTTAAAAAAAGACTTGAGACATTCACAAGGATTTCATAGTCACTTAACAACATCATATCAAGGTTCTGGTTCAACTGACAACATAGTAAAAGTAGTAGAAACTGAACTGAGGCCTGGAACAAACAATCCTAAGATTCTACGGATTAGCAACACGTGAACCTGATAGAGAGATGAGATCCTAGTCCTTAACCCACGTAGGAAATAAGAGGATGACTCATATCAGAAGGCATAAGGTAAAGGAGTAAAAAGAGCCTTACGTTCCCTTCCACAATCAATTCCCTTATATAACTAAAGCATTTCTAGACTCGACTTCGACCAGTTTGGCTTGGTAATCCTACAGGCAGTCAGGCTCAGATACCAAAGCTATCAGGACCCCGATCCTAAGTCACACCGATATAGCATGTAACACATCATATCACTTTGCGGCCTCACGCACGGTATTCCCACGGGTGCCACCTTACCTGGCCCGGGACCGTTTGCGCCTTTTGGATCACGTATATGATAGTGTCGCTAGCATCCATATGACAGAGAACCCGGGCCAACATGACTAGTCGTGAACCCAAAGTGGCGCTAACTTACAGGGACAGGCATACATGAACCATCATCGAACGTGTCGGTCATTAGCGTGTGAATCCGGGCTGTAGCAATTGGGCTAACAGGACTCCGGGAACCCGGGCTGTAGCAGGCTAGCAGGACTCCGAAAGTCACCCCGTGACATTTCCCCGAAGGGACAGACAGCTGAACAAAGTGGATCACATGCCGGCCAGTCTAAGTGTTTCGGAGCAGTAGTAACTGGCTAGCAGGACTACGGTGAACCGGGCTATAACAGACTACCATGGCTCAGTGGAAGCACTAGACTACATTTCCCCATAAGAGAGGTGATGTCTACTACACAACCTTCTTCTTGTAGACATTGTTGGGCCTCCAAGTGTAGAGGTTTGTATGACCGTAGCAAATTTCCCTCAAGTGGATTACCTAAGGTTTATCAATCCGTAGGAGGCGTAGGATGAAGATGGTCTCTCTCAAGCAACCCTGCAACCAAATAACAAAGAGTCACTTGTGTCCCCAACACACCCAATACAATAGTAAATTGTATAGGTGCACTAGTTCGGCGAAGAGATGGTGATACAAGTGCAATATGGATAGTAGATAAAGGTTTTTGTAATCTGAAAATATAAAAACAGCAAGGTAACTAATGATAAAAGTGAGAACAAATGGTATTGCAATGCGTTGAAACAAGGCCTAGGGTTCATACTTTCACTAGTGCAAGTTCTCTCAACAATAATAACATAATTGGATCATATAACTTTCCCTCGACATGCAACAAAGAGTCACTCCAAATTCACTAATAGCGGAGAACAAACGAAGAGATTATGGTAGGGTACGAAACCACCTCAAAGTTATCCTTTCTGATCGATCTATTCAAGAGTCCGTAGTAAAATAACATGAAGCTATTCTTTCCGTTCAATCTATCATAGAGTTCGTACTAGAATAACACCTTAAGACACAAATCAACCAAAACCCTAATGTCACCTAGATACTCCAATGTCACCTCATGTATCCGTGGGTATGATTATACGATATGCATCACACAATCTCAGATTCATCTATTCAAACCAACAAAAAGTACTTCAAAGAGTGCCCCAAAGTTTCTACCAGAGAGTCAAGACAAAAACCTCTGCCAAACTCTATGCATAGATTCATGGGCGGAACTCGCAAGTTGATCACCAAAACATACATCAAGTGGATCAATAGAATACCCCATTGTCACCACGGGTATCCCACACAAGACATACATCAAGTGTTCTCAAATCCTTAAAGACTCAATCCGATAAGATAACTTCAAAGGGAAAACTCAATCCATTACAAGAGAGTAGAGGGGTGAAACATCATAAGATCCAACTATAATAGCAAAGCTTGCGATATATCAAGATCGTACCACCTCAAGAACACGACAGAGAGAGATCAAACACATAGCTACTGGTACATACCCTCAGCCCCGAGGGTGAACTACTCCCTCCTCGTCATGGAGAGCACCGTGATGATGACGATGGCCACCGGTGAGGGATGCCCCTCTCCAGCAGGGTGCTGGAACGGGTCTAGATTGGTTTTCGGTGGCTACGGAGGCTTCTGGCGGCGGAACTCCCGATCTATTCAGCTCCTCGATGGTTTTAGGGTATATTGGTATATATAGGAGGAAGAAATACGTCAGGGGAGCCACGAGGGGCCCACGAGGGTGGAGGGCACGCCCAGGGGGGGTGGGTGTGCCCCCTGCCTCGTTGCTTCCCTTACGTACACCCCAAGTCTTCTGGATTGCTTCCGTCCCAAAAATAACTCTCCCGAAGGTTTCATTCCATTTGGACTCTGTTTATGTCGGGGATATACCACGCGGTATGACCCGGCCGGATGTATGACCCGGCCGGACTTGGCGACTCACAGGTGACCCACCATGACTTGGCGACTCACTAAGTGACACGCCCGGATCTCTCCACTCACTGATGACCCGGCCGAGCCAGGTGTTTCATTGATGACCCGGCCAGTGGGTTAGAGGAGCGACAAGACCCGGAGGTCCAGTAGGCGGTTCAAGGAAGGCCGGCTTAAGAGGAAAGCATAAGGAATATTCTCTTATAAAGGAAGCAAGACTAGGACTCCACTTGTAATAGAGTAATCCTAATCCTAATAGGACTAGTCAAGTAAGCCAACCCTTCAACATATATAAGGAGGGGCAAGGCACCCCAAGAGGGACAAGTTCCACAAGTTTGATAAGTTAGGGTTAGACAGACAAATCAATAGCTTTCGAGATAGAGGTAGCGAAACCTCGCCCTTGTAACCGTGAGCATCATCATCATCAATATCAATGAAGCAGGATGTAGGCTTTTACCTCCACCGTGAGTGGCCGAACCTGGGTAAAACATCGCGTCCCTCTTCCCGCTCAACCCCTCTCAAGCTACCACATAGATGCGTTGGCCTCACGACTAAGTCCTCACACTAGGATATCTGCCGTGACAATTCCACGACAATTGGCGCCCACTGTGGGGCTACGCATGGTGGTGTTGAGTTCTTGGAGGGATCTCTTTCAGGGATCGAGATGTTCGCAAATTTCCGATTAAAGAAACTGGCTCGAAAAGATCTACATCATCTCCGAGTTTGTTGGTTGAAATCAAATTCCGAGATCATCTAATACTTGTCTCAGGTGGAAAATTGAAGGGATTACAGGCGCTGCCATGGGCGTTCTTCCTGGTCTAATCTACCCAGTTGTTATCTATCGTCGGTGGAATTATTTTTTCTATCAAAATCAGTGTTGGTCTCGCTTAAAGATCGAACTTGGAAGAATTTTTGTGGACGGTGTCTCGCACACCACCATGAAGCGGATCCAATCTACATCTACACACGCGTCCTCGGACAGCGCATCAAGTCAGGCTAAGCCGACGACGACTCGATCTGCCAAAATCTCCTGGTGCCTGCGGTCAAGACTCCTCCTGAGACCTCTTGCAGAACAGCTTTAGACTCGCCTCGTGGAGAGCAAAGGAAAGAGCTGTAGTTTGGGAGCAGTGTACCACTATGAGTAGTACTAATAAACAATTCAACAGAGGGATACTGGTACTTGGTGTCATAACCTTACGTGGAGCGTCGATTAAAAAAAGGGGGGTGGTTCATGTACGCACATCTTGGATGGGATTAGTAGTACTTCTTGGTAGCTTGGAGTAGCATGTACTACTACTTGGGTTAGTAAATGGTCAAGGTGGTCGTAACAATGGAGCTCGCACCTACAGCGGTGCCGTAAGTCGCAAGGTTTGGTCAGGTTTCATTATCATCGCAGCTCGAACCGGCGATGTAGTTATTATCAAACATCAAAATCTACTTCAGCCTAGCTGGAGGAGTGCAAAGGATTTCGTCCATGAAACCTAAGTTTCGAAGTCGCAAACGTACCAAGACCAAAAAGGAATTTATGATGCAAGTCAAGCTTCAGTGGACCAGCGAAAAAAAAGTTACAACAACGGGAAGCTTAATTGTTTCAAACACCTGCTACCGCTGCCCTGAGCCGCCGCAGCCTTGCCGCAAGCCGGCCCTGATTCTAAGTTGCCAAACGCCCCATTCTGCCTCTACTGAGAAGACCCCATCTCCGAGCCGCGGCTGCCTGGGCCGGCCGCGGCCAAACTGGCCACGACCTGTAGCTAGTCTGGAGTCTGGACCCCACCACCCGTTCGAGTTGCCGCCGCGCCCCGTCTCCCGTCCGAGTCACCGTCAGCACTTGCCGCGTCTGGGTGCGTCTACATCAAGTGAAAAAGTTGCCAAAGCCTATAGTGACTGTACTTTATTGACTGGTTGAGGATCTTCGTCGAGCGTAGGCCGCTGCTATGAGCAGCCGCTTCATCTCACGGGCGCTGAGGCCCGCCACCTCCGCTGTTGTCGAGCCGCTTCGGCCGCCCGGTGGACTTCGCCGCTATAGGCCTTGCGCCCTCGCCTCATCTTGAGAGCCACTAGCGCCAAGACCAAGTCAAAGGTCAATAGTGATGGAGATTGCGACGAACAGGTCTTCGAGCAAGAGAGCATATTTTGGCCATTCAAAAGGCCACTGAATCGCTGCATCCAACATCCCCTAGCGCTATGGTGTCAGTAGAACAACGTTTTGCATTGCTATTAACTCGGAAGGGGAGAGCCGTCGGGGTCATGTTGAGCCGCTTCTACCGCATTGAATCGCTGGTCTGCCTGAGCTGCCATTGTTGCGATTGAAGGGATCATCCGTCATTGGAACAAATCAGGATATTCATCTAAAGATTATTTTTCTTAACACATATTGTTTTTATTAAAGAACAATTACTTGGTTTGTGATATTTTTTCGCAGGACCATTACAAAAGGTGTTGCAAAGGGGGGCATCATTATTTTTGCGCTAGCACTTGTTGGTGTTGTGCTGCTTGAGGGATACGTGCGCAAGTCGCCGCTCCCGCTACATCAACACAACGCAATTAACTCATCCATCCGCACCGGCTTATAACACCGCGGCCGATTCATTTGTCCGTGCCGCCTCTGATGCTGCGGTCATTTTACTGCATGCCCTGCGGTCCGGCCTATTCAATGTGCCGGGTTGACTAACGAACACCGCTGAGGATCATAAATACATCAGGATATTTGGTCACTTCAAGAGCGGTAACGACTCGCCCGCGTCCATACTACCTCTAATGTTGCGGTTGTTTTTTCTGTCTGCCTCTGCGGTTTGGTGTATGTCAACATAATGCGGCTAACTTGCCCGTTCGCACGGTTCACCGTGTCGCTTCATCGTGGTGGTCAACTAATCATCAACTCTGTGGCGGATAAATTCTGCCATGATATGTCAGGTGAGATCCACCCAGTATATTTTTTATTGCTTTCTTTAAAAGAGCAATTACTATGGCTTGCAAGTTCTCCAGTGCAGGGCAAGTTATATCACTGAGATGTTGAATGACTCATACCGGTTTATATCACGGTCAAATATGGAGAATCTCAAGACAACTCCTCGAGTCGTCTTAAGACTCGGGGGCTACAATGACATGACTCAGCGAAATTGGTTGGTGTCAGTGAATTCAAGAACTCCGGGTCATTGGAGGGAAGATAACCCGGTTCCGGAGGCTACCGCCATATTGGTAAAAATTAAAAGGCCATCAGAAAATTTCTGGCTCACAATGATGCTTCGGTTTACAATCCGGCTCAAGGTAAACCTATCTCCCACAAAGCTTTGAAGCTCTAAATATCCGGTTTAAAAAGAATTCATCTCTCGCAAGTTTGAGTTTTCAGGAAAAATTACAGGGACCAAAGAGAGTTTGTTGCACAGCAAAACTCAAACTTAGGCACCCGGCGAGCACAGCTCAGAAATATATCACTTGGGGGCTTCCAGCTTATTGAGCTAAGCTATGATTACCCTTTGATCTGGCTCATAGCGACATTTACAGGTCATTTGGGGGCTTCCTGTTCAAACATAGGTCATATTCGAACCAAAGAGAACATAGCTGTCGGTACCCTCTTGATCGGCGCAATGCCAAACTCACTAGGGGGCTTCTTGATCGTATTCGAATCATAGCTTAACCCCTTTTGGGTCCGACTTGGATCGTATTCGAATTAGGGTCGTTAAGAACCTCTCAAGGTCATTTGGGGGCTTCCTGTTCAAACATAGGTCGTATTCGAACCAAAGAGAACATAGCTGTCGGTACCCTCTTGATCGGCGCAACGCCAAAGCCACTGGGGGCTACATGATCGTATTCGAATCCTAGCTTAACCCCTTTGGTCCGGTTTACTGATCGTATTTGAATCAGAAGCCTCAAATTCTTCTTTCTATTTTGCTTAAGTTTTTTGAAAACAGTCTTTTTGGGTTTGTCTTGAGACTTTTTGTTCATATCTGAGGCATATATGTGGTTTCGATTAACCCGGCTTGACTTTGGATGATAAGTCGCCATATATGACAATCATAAACATTTGGAAGTTTTTTGCTTCTAAAGATTGGGTTATCACCCTTACTGCACAGGTATCCTAAACCGGCAGTACGATTCAATATCACAGGAACCGGTTTTTCAAACTGGGTTATATTATTAAAATAGCCAACATGGCTGGATTTTTATTATGGTTATCGACAACCAATATTACGTTTGAGGTTTTCAAAGTTGCTTTAGTGCAATGGATATTATTTTATCAATGGATATAATTTATTCTACAATGGAAGGAATAGTCCCAAGTCGCTGCAGGCTTACGACCCGACACTTGGGGGCTACATTATTCAAGTTGAGATTACATCAAATATGCAAGTCCCATGTCACTGCCAACATGCACCATGGCACTTGGGGGCTAATGCAAAGTCATTTTTACTGGCCTTATTGAAGACCCGACTCATCACATTGTAATGAGCCGGCCCTTTGGGGCTACCAATTGCTCCTGTCAACAATTCAAGGTACACAAATCTTAAATCCATTATATTGAAAGGTCCACTACTCAGTTGGAAGAGTACAAAGCTCTTAACCTTATGGACGTGGGTTCGAGCCCCATGGAGAGGATTACGGCATATGATATTATTTTCAAGGAAATATATATAAAGTCCTAGCTCAAGATTATTTTATTGGGCCGGCCCTTGGAGGCTACATGTTGCTGCTCAAATCTACATTTACAAAGTCCCCGCTCATTATTGCATAATGACCCGGCCCTTGGGGGCTACACCGGTTGAAGTTTTTGTGAGCATAAGATAATTACAAGTCCCAGGTTGATGCAAGCATGACAATCCGTCACTTGGGGGCTACAGGTAACATGGATATAAGGAGAAATAGTTTCGAATTCTCAGTTTTCAGCAAATCGAATTGACCTGATGTCACCAATCATTATGACCCAGTGTCTGCAACAATCATAGCCCGGCGTTATCAATAATTATGACCCAGTGTCAGCAACAATTATGACTCGGTGCCATCAAGATTTACAAACCGGCAATTTTGGTGATATTAAACCAACAAATTCTACATCTTTAAACCGGCTGCATATCAGATGAGTATTTCAAGACCAATATTTCTTAAGCCGGCGCTTTGGAAGCCGACTCAAGTGGATTATTCTTCACAATATTTCTCTACAAGAGACCAAGCCATCAAATTGACTCTGAAGCTGGCCTATTGACCCGGACTTTTCAAAAGAAGTATCTGGATTTTTTGCATTGACAAAGTTGAAACATATCTAGTAAATAATATTTTCTATGAGATCATGGACATGTAGATATCAACAAGGAAATGACAAAGACTTAATGATGATCAAGTGCCGGCTTACAAGAATTTTCTAACCCGGAGCACAACCTGCCAAATTTGTTCTTGTGTTTATTTTGCAGGATCAGTTTAACATGGATAAATCCAAATTAAACTGGGGGCTAATGTGGGGGATATACCCCGTGGTATGACCCGGCCGGATGTATGACTCGGCCAGACTTGGCGACTCACAGGTGACCCACCATGACTTGGCAACTCACTAAGTGACACGCCTGGATCTCTCCACTCACTGATAACCCAGGCGAGCCAGGTGTCTCATTGATGACCCGACCAGTGGGTTAGAGGAGCGACAAGACCCGGAGGTCCAGTAGGCGGTTCAAGGAAGGCCGGCTTAAGAGGAAAGCATAAGGAATATTCTCTTATAAAGGAAGCAAGACTAGGACTCCACTTGTAATAGAGTAATCCTAATCCTAATAGGACTAGTCATGTAAGTCGCCCCTTTAACATATATAAGGAGGGACAAGGCACCCCAGGAGGGACAAGTTCCACAAGTTTGATAAGTTAGGGTTAGACAGACAAATCAATAGCTTTCGAGATAGAGGTAGCGAAACCTCGCCCTTGTAACCATGAGCATCATCATCATCAATATCAATGAAGCAGGATGTAGGCTTTTACCTCCACCGTGAGGGGCCGAACCTGGGTAAAACATCGCGTCTCTCTTCCCGCTCAACCCCTCTCAAGCTACCACATAGATGCGTTGGCCTCACGACTAAGTCCTCACACTAGGACATCTGCCGTGACAATTTGACGACAGTTTGATATTCCTTTTTTGCGTAACACTGAAACAAGGGAAAAAAACAGAAACTGGCACTAGGCTCTGGGTTAACAGGTTAGTCCCAAAAATAATATAAAGTGTTTAGTAAAGCCCATAAACATCCGAAACAGATAATATAATAGCATGAATACTTCATAAATTATAGATATGTTGGAGACGTATCAGCACCCCCAAGCTTAATTCCTGCTCGTCCTCGAGTAGGTAAATGATAAAAGAAATAATTTATGAATTGTGAATGCTAGCAAGTGCACAAGTTTGATCAATGATAATTTCAATCACCTTTGCTAGCATTATTATATATCATAACAGTAGCTCATCTCATAAAGCTTCTCATGATCAAGTAACAACCTATTCACATGTTAAAGTATAGATCATAAACTTTCTTGAAAACTAACAAACCGTGTTATCAATCATCAAACAATTACAATTCATCTTATTTTCAGGAAGAGTCCATGTCAGAGCTTTGATTTAGCAAACTCCACATACTCAACTATCATTTAGTCTTTCACAATTGCTAACACTCACACGATATTTATGGGTTCAAAGTTTTAATCAGACACAAAGAAAGATAGGGGCTTATAGATTCGCCTCCCAAACTTTTACCTCAAGGGTAATGTCAACAATAATAGTTCATGATGCCTTACATCCAATTGGATATATATATCAGAATCTTTCCAACACAAGGTGCTTTCCAAAGGATAAAATGAAAAAAAGGAAAGGTGAAGATCACCATAACTCTTGCATAAGGTAAAATAAAATAATAAAAGATTGGCCGTTCACAGAGGGAAGCAGAGGTTGCCATGCGCTTTTATAGTTGGATGCACAAAATCTTAATGTGAGGGAACGTCACTTTATATTGCCACTTGTGATAGGGACCTTTATTATGCAGTCCGTCGCTTTTATTTCTTCCATATGACAAGAACGTATAAAGCTTATTTTCTCCACACTAAAAGATCATACATATTTAGAGAGCAATTTTTATTGCATGCACCGATGACAACTTACTTGAAGGATCTTACTCAATCCATAGGTAGGTATGGTGGACTCTCATGGCAATACTGGTTTAAGGGATGTTTGGAAGCACAAGTAGTATTTCTACTTGGTGCAAAGGATTTGGCTAGCATGAGGGGGAAAGGCAAGCTCAACGTGTTGGGCGATCCATGACAATATACTTTATTTCGAATATAAGAAAACATAACCCATTACGTTGTCTTCCTTGTCCAACATCAACCTTTTAGCATGTCATATTTTAATGAGTGCTCCCAATTACAAAAGATGTCCAAGCTAGTATATTTATATGTGGAATCTCTCTTCCTTCAATATTCTTTCATGAATTGTTCAAGTGACCAATACAACGTTTGCTAACCTTCAATAAATTTACCACCTCTACTTCTTATATGTAAAGTCATTACTCCCCATGGGATAAGCATATGAAACAAATATAATTTCAGATTTATGACATTCAAATCATTCAACCATTTACTCATAGGATACAAGTGAGGCACACGGGTAAATGACAAACTACTCCAAAAAGATATAAGTGAAGATCAATGAGTAGTTAAATAATTATGTAGCTATGTGAAGACTCTCCCTCATTTAAGAATTTCAGATCTTGATATTTTATTCAAACAGCAATCAAAACAAAGTAAACTGACATGCTAAGAATAGCAAACATCATGTGAGGAAGCAAAAACTTAGGATCAACCGAAACTAACCGATAGTTGTTGAAGAAGAAAGGTGGGATGCCAACCGGGGCATCCCCAAGATTAGACTCTTGAGACTTCTTGAAATATTATCTTGGGATGCCTTGGGAATTCCCAAGCTTGAGCTTTTGTGTCTCCTTAATTCCTCTCATATCATGGTCTCCCTAAATCTCAAAAGCTTCATCCACACAAAACTCAACAAGGACTCGTGAGATAAGTTAGTATAAACCAATGCAAAAACCTTATCATACTCTACTATAGAAAATCATTAAAATTATTATTCAACATTGCATACTAAATGCCTCTGCATATTTAAAAGTCCTATCCTCATATAGAATCATTAAAGAAGCAAACATATGCAAACATAACAGCAATCTGCCTAAACAGGACAACCTGTAAAGAGTGCAGCAAGATCCATACTTCCCTACCTCCAAAAATTATGAAAGAAAATTCCCACTGTAGTAAATTTACCAGAGCTTATTATGCAAAAGGTTTCAACATTTTATCACATTCTGACTTTTCTAGGGAATTTTTGCAACAGTGGTAAACTTTATGTTTTCAAACAGCAACATGTGGACCTGTAAAATAGGCATAGTAAAGGCTATCAATGCCACTTTTATTGAAATAAAAGATGAAAAACATTGTACTAAATAACAGAAAGCAAATCCTAACAAAATAAATTTACGCTCCTAGCAAAACAAATATCATGTGGTGAATAAAAATATAGCTCCAAGTAAAGTTACCGATGAACGAAGACGAAAGAGGGGATGCCTTCCGGGGCATCCCCAAGCTTAGGCTCTTTTTTATCCTTGAATATTTCCTTGGGGTGCCTTGGTGTAACACCCTCGATGCGACTATAGCTCCCACGTGTCGAGGCACGACTTAGAGACATAATCGCATTGAAGGCATATGTCGCAAGTTAGGCAATCTTCACAAACATCCCATGTAATGTAATAATAAAAGGGGGGAAAACATAGTTGGTTTACACTCGCCACGTCAATCAAGTACATAAATAACATTACATCATCCAAACACTCATGGCCCAACTACGCGCCAAAATAAAAGAGAACCCAACATGCGACAACGGTCTCGTTCACCCCCAACTGGGCACCACTACTGATCATCTGGAAAGGAAACGTAGTATCGCTGAGAGTCTTCGTCGAATTCCACTTGAGCTCAAACGCGTCTGCTGGAGCGGAATCATCAGGCCCTGCATCTGGTGTAATAGTAATCTGTGAGCCATAGGCACTTAACAATCTCGCACCCTCGCGATCAAGACTATTTAAGCTTATAGGTATGGCAAGGTAAAATGTGAGTGGAGCTGCAGCAAGCGACTAGCAAGTATGGTGGCTAACTTATTCGCAAAAGAGAGCGAGAAGAGGAGGCAAAGCACGAGCGAGAAACTAGAGAACAACCTGCGCAAACATTACTCCAAAACCGTGTCCACTTCCCGGACTCCGCCGAGAAGAGGCCATCACGGTAACACATTCAGTTGATTCATTTTAATTAATTAAGGTTCAAATTGTCTACAACCGGACATTAACAAATTCCCATCTCCCCATAACGGCGGGCACGGCTTTCGGAAGTTCAAATCCCTGCAGGGGAGTCCCAACTTAGCCCATGACAAGCTCTCACGGTCAACGAAGGAATATACCTCCTCCCAAGACATTCCGATTAGACTCGGTATCTCGGTAACTCAAGACACTTCGACAGGTTAAAACAAGACCAGCAACACCGCCCGAATGTGCCGACAAATCCCGATAGGAACTGCACATATCTCTTTCTCAGGGCACACTCAGATGAGCCAGACGTCGGGTAGGCCAG
>NC_041388.1:178541610-178543853 GCF_002162155.2 Triticum dicoccoides | reverse complement strand
GGGGGGGGGGGTTAAAATAAAGATGACCCTTGAGTCTGCAGAACACAAGGGAAAGAAAAGGGTAGGTGGCGAATGGTAAGACCAAGGTTGGGCATTGCTGGAAAAGCTTTAATCAAGGCAAAATATCAAGGGGTTCCCATTATAACCCAACCGCATAAAGAACGCTAAAATGCGGGAAGATAACACCGATATGACGGAAACTAGGGCGGCAAGAGTGGAACAAAACACTAGGCGAGAGGCCGAGCCTTCCACCCTTTACCAAGTATATAGGTGCATTAAGATAACATGGCAATATAATGATATCCCAACAAGTAAATAAAAGATGTTCCAATAAGGAACGGCCTCCAATCTTCACCTGCAACTAGCAACACTATAAGAGGGGCTGAGCAAAGCGGTAACATAGCCAATCAACGGTTTGCTAGGACAATGGTGGGTTAGAGGTTTGACATGGCAATTTGGGAGGCTTGCAAGCAAGTGGTAGGCATCGTAGCAATGGCATAGAAAAAGAGCGAGCAAACTAGCATAGCAAAGATAGTAGTGATTTCGAGGGTATGATCATCTTGCCTGCACAGTTGTCAGAGTTGACTGGATCCTCGAAAGCAAACTCAACGGGCTCCTCGTTAGCGAACTCGTCTCCCGGCTCTACCCAAACAAGAAAAACAAGCAACAAGGATACAATCAACCATGTGCAAACTCAAACAACACGATGCAAAGATGATATGCTATGCGGGATGCGATGCGGGATGCAAAATGCAAGATATAACAGGAAATGCATGAACCTTGCCTCAACTTGGAATTCCAAGGGTGCCACTGGAAAGATGAGATGAAATCTCTTAAAAACGATATAAAGAACGCCGGAATCGGAGTTACGGATTGGAAATGGCAAGCGATTCAAATATGACACCGGTCTGCGATTTACAGCAAGTAGGCATCTAGATGCAACGAAATGAACATGCTACATCATCCAAACATGACAACAAAATACATGGAAGGGAAGCATTCAATATGCTTAACAAAAGTCTAGCACTGAGCTACGGCCAATTCATCCATTAACAGGTTCAAACAAGCATGGCAAAAACGCAAATGGTAAAACAGATCTCAGACTTGGTGAAATTAACACTTGTCTGGAATTTCAGATCATATAGCCCTCTTCGGAGCAACAAAACAACATGCTACAGGACCTGAACATGACAAATAAATACATGGCATGGAGCTACTAAACAAGCTTAACAAAAGTCCCTTAGTGACGTTGAGCCAAAAGGGATCACAAAGTATACTAACACGCACACGAACATAGCAAAAACATAATCAGTTTTCAGACTTAGTAAAAACGGGGACATGCTGAAACATAACTCATGAAGGCATGTTTACGAGCTTGATGCACTCACCACGGTGCAAGTCATGGCAATACAAGCATACATCCTTTAAGAAGGCACAAAATACAAGCTAGACATGGCAAGAACAATGGCATAGCATGCACGGATCAACTACAGCAACATCGGCAAAATCGCAAACAAGTTGACGATCTGCCCAGATTCACCACGAAGCAAAAGTAGAGCTCGATTGACTCAAGCTAGGGTGCTCCATAATTGTAAACAAAGACATGGATGGATAGAGCACTACAATATTAACAAAACTCCCTTACTGATCATCCTCAAAAGAGGCACGGATCACTATGAACAACAAGAACATATGGCATCGTGAGATAAACAATCCCAGGACTTAGTGAAATCACTAAGTCCCTGAAAACAGAATTAGCAAGTGCACCACTTTGCAAGCTTGCACAAGTCACCACACACATCCTAAAAATACATGGGTTGCACCTCTGGATAGATGACAAAACCCTTAACAAAACATATGAAGAACTCACGGGCATATCATGCACACATTAATCATGGCAAAAATGACAAAAGTGCTAAACGGAGTAACAGATCTGACAATTAACTCAAGTAGCCCTCTTCTAACAGCATTTTAGGCATCAAGATGGACTCTAATGAAAATGATGCAATGGAATGAAATGATGTACTCTCTGAGGTGAACATTTTGATATGCTATATGCTCAAATCGGAGCTATGGATGCAAAGTTACGGGACCCCGCATAGAGGCACTTGGATCTGCAGATTTCAGGACTTAGGAAAAAAAATGACCTAGATCTAGGGTTACTATAGCTGCGAACCGGATCGGATCTCGCGCACTGTTCACCGGTGGATCCGGCGCTCGCCGGCGGGCTAGCGTGGAGGAGG
>NC_041388.1:178533818-178540856 GCF_002162155.2 Triticum dicoccoides | reverse complement strand
CCGGACACATCCGGAGCGGCGGATCTGGGAATTTTCAGGGTTAGGGGGGAGGGGAACCGCGAATTTGGAATGGGGGGTGTATATATAGGCATAGGGGGAGTTAGGAGAGTCCAAATGAGGTGCAGTTTTCGGCCACGCGATCGTGATCGAACGCTCTAGGACATGGAGCAGAGTTTGGTGGGTTTTGGGCCAAAATGGAGGGGTGTTGGGCTGTGACACACACGAGGCCTTTTCGGTCCCTTGGTTAACCGTTGGAGTATCGAACGAAGTCCAAATGGTACGAAATTTGACAGGCGGTCTACCGGTAGTAAACCAAGGCCGCTTGGCAAGTATTTGTCCAATCCGGAAATGTTTAATCCCCACACACGAAAGAAAGCTAAAAATGACCACCGGAGGAGAACGGAGCGCCAGAATGCAAAACGGACAACGGGGAAAATGCTCGAACGCATGAGACAAACACGTATGCAAATGCAATGCACATGATGACATGATATGAGATGCATGACAAAGACAACAACACACGGAGACACAAACCCGAACCCAAGAAAAAAAGATAACTTAACGCCGGAAACGGCAAGAGTTGGAGTACAAATAGGGAAAGTTACACTTGGGGTGTAACAACACTCCAACACTACGAAAGGATCTCGTCCCGAGATCTAGGACTGAAAGAATGCTGGGTACTCAGAACGGAGGTGATCCTCGCGTTCCCAGGTAGCTTCACGGTCGGAATGGTGTGACCACTTGACTTTGAGAAATTTGATTGACTTGTTGCGAGTCTTGCGTTCAGTCTCTTCAAGAATAGAAACTGGGTGCTCACGATAAGAGAGATCTTCTTGGAGCTCAATGTCCTCGAAGTTGACGGTGCGGTCAGGAGTCTTGAAGCACTTTCGAAGCTGAGAGACATGGAACACGTCATGAACATTTGCAAAGTTTGAAGGAAGCTCGAGTTGATAGGCGAGGTCGCCTCTCTTGCTGACAATCTTGAAAGGTCCCACGTATCTAGGGGCAAGCTTCCCTTTGATACCGAAGCGACGAGTACCTTTCATAGGAGAGACACGGAGGTAAACATGATCTCCGATCTCAAAAGCCAAATCACGGTGCTTACTATCATAGTAGCTCTTCTGGCGGGATTAGGCTGCTTTGAGGTTATCACGAATGACTTTGCACATTTCTTCTGCTTCTGTGATTAAGTCATTACCAAAAAGCTGACGTTCACCGGTTTCAGACCAGTTGAGAGGGGTACGGCACTTCCTGCCATACAGAATTTCAAAAGGGGCCTTGCCCGAACTTGCTTGAAAACTGTTGTTGTAGGAGAATTCAGCATAAGGAAGACAATCCTCCCACTTCATGCCGAAGGAGATCACACAAGCCCTGAGCATATCTTCAAGAATCTGGTTGACACGCTCGACTTGACCGCTTGTTTGAGGATGGAAAGCTGTGCTGAAGCGGATGTTCGTGCCCATGGCCTTCTAAAAAGAATCCCAAAACTTCGAGATAAATATGTTGCCACGGTCTGAAGAGATCACTTGAGGAATATCGTGCAGAGAGACAATACGAGAGGTATAGAGTTCCGCCAATTGAGCTGCAGTGATCGACTCTTTGATAGGCAGAAAATGAGCCACTTTGGTGAGTTTGTCGATGACAACGAATATAGCATCATTGCCACGTTTGGACTTTGGAAACCCAGTCACGAAGTCCATTTCAATGTGGTCAAACTTCCATTCTGGAATGGCAAGAGGTTGGAGGAGACCTGCTGGCCTTTGGTGTTCTGCCTTCACTCTTCTGCAGACATCACATTCATTCACGAATTGAGCGATCTCGCGCTTCATTCGAGTCCACCAATAAGCTTGCTTAAGGTCCTGATACATCTTCGTGCTCCCGGGGTGGATGGAGAGGAGAGAATTTTGAGCCTCGTTCATGATCATTTTACGGAGGTCACCTTTGGGTCAAACAATACGATCCTCGAAGAAGAGAGTGTCCTTGTCATCAAGGCGGTAGCACTTGTACTTGGACTGACTCTTGGCAATCCCAATCTTCACCTTTTTCACCATAGCATCAAGAAGCTGGGCTTGGCGAATCTGGTCTTCTAAGGTAGGAGAGACTTGAAGGTTTGCGAGGAAACCTTGAGGAACAACTTGCAGATTAAGTTTGCGGAAAGCTTCACAAAGCTCGGGTTGATAAGGCTTGAGAATCAGACTGTTGCAGTAAGCTTTCCTGCTCAAAGCGTCAGCAATCACATTGGCCTTGCCTGGAGTATACTCAATACTCGGATTATACTCTTGAATCATTTTGACCCATCGAATTTGCCTGAGGTTGAGATTAGGCTGAGTGAAGATGTACTTGAGACTCTTGTGATCAGTGAAAATGTCCACTTTTCTTCCCAATAGAAGATGTCTCCAAGTCAAAAGAGCATGCACAACTGCCGCCAACTCGAGATCATGAGTGGGGTAGTTCTTCTCATTAGGCTTCAACTGGCGGGATGTATAAGCAACAACTTTCTTCTCTTGCATCAATACTGCGCCAAGACCTTGGAGGGAGGCATCACAAAAGACCTCGTACGGCTTGGATTCATCAGGCGGAGTCAGAACTGGAGCAGTGATCAATTTCTATTTCAAAGTGTTGAAAGCAATATCACACTCCGGAGACCAAACGTACTTGACGTGCTCCTGAAGAAGATTTGAGAGAGGCTTTGTGATCTTAGAAAAGTTTTCAACGAATCTTCGGCAATAGCATGCGAGACCGAGAAAACTGCGGAGTTTCTTCACGTTCTGAGGAGGTTCCCAATTCACAATTGCAGACACCTTCTCAGGATTCACGGCAATGCCCTTGGCAGAGATGATATGACCAAGATAAAGAACCTCATCAAGCCAAAATTCACACTTGGAGAACTTGGCATAGAACTGATGTTCCCTGAGCTTATCAAGAACCAAACGCAAATGCTTGGCATGATCTTCCTTGTTCTTCGAGAAAACCAGAATGTCGTCGAGATAGACCAAAATGAAGTCATTGGTGTAGGCGTTGAAGATGAAGTTCATCATGCGAGAGAACGTCGGAGGAGCGTTGGCGAGGCCAAAAGACATGACAGTGTATTCATATGAACCAAAGCTTGTTCTGAATGCTATCTTGGGAATATCCTCTTCACGAATGCGAATCTGGTGATAACCCATGCGGAGATCAAGCTTGGAGAATACTTGGGCACCTTTGAGTTGTTCGAACAGCTCATTGATGTTGGGAAGTGGGTATTTGTTCTTGATGGTCTTCTTGTTCACTGGACGGTAATCAACACAAAGTCGGTCCGTTCCATCCTTCTTCTTCACAAAAAGAACACCACAACCCCACGGAGAAGAACTAGGCCGGATGAGACCCATTTTCTCTTGCATATCAAGTTGCTTCTTCAGCTCTTTCAACTCTTTAGGTCCGAGCTTGTAAGGACGTTTGCACACAGGTTCCGTGCCGGGCTCAAGATCAATAATGAATTCAACTGGCCGGTGCGGAGGCATTCCTGGGAGCTCTTCTGGAAAGACGTCTTGATATTCGCAAACGACTGGAATTTGAGAGGTGGCATCCAATTCACCCTTCTCATTGAGAGAAAACAGACGAATGGTATCATCACGAGCGGCAAAGACAATTACATCCTTAGATGAATGAGTCAATTGAATCTGCCAGGCTGCACAATCAAGCTGAGACTTGTGTTTAGAAAGCCAATCCATTCCGAGAATAAGATCAATATCCGAGTTACCAAGAACCACCGGAGAAGAGAGAAACTTGTAATCGCCCAATGTGATAGAAACATCTGGGGCAAAAGCGCTTGCATTCATGAATTTACCCGGAGAAACAACAGATAACTGTCTAGGCAAATCTTGCAAAGGCAACTCATGCTTAGAAACAAATGGCCTCGAAATGAAACAATGCGATGCACCCGTGTCAAAAAGAAATTTTGCGGGAATATCATTAACAGGAAGGTTACCCATGATCACATCTGACGAGTCCTCTGCCTGAGCTGCATTCATCAAATTGACCTTGGCGGACTTGGGGTTATGCTTGACCACAACTGTACTTGTCGATCTGACAGGAGGAGGAGGAGGAGGAAGACGCCTCTGGTTGAGACACTTGTTGGCATAGTGACCCTTCTGTTGGCACTTGTTGCACGTGACCTCTGAAAGCGGACGGTGATACGGAGCACTCGATCTTGGAGCTTGAGACGAAGTCTTGTTCTGAAAGCCAGGGTTGGGTGGGTGGGAAGAACCACTGCCACCTTTGCTCTTCCGCTGATGCGGCTGACGGAACGGAGGAGGAGGAAGCCAAAACTTCTGCTGCTTGGCCACTTGAGTAGAGGAAGAAGGAGTAACATCTCTGACTCGCTTCTTGGAAGCATCACACCTCAACTGAGCAGCCTCTTGCTTCAGTGCCATGTTGTAGAACTCATCGTATCTCAAGGGCTCGAAGAGGACAAGAGCGAGCTGAATATCTTCTCTGAGACCACCCCTGAACTGATATATCATGCTCTTCTCATCAGGGACGTCCTGCTTGGCAAAGCGGGCGAGTTTCTGGAACAACTTGTTGTAGTCATAGACAGACAAAGAGCCTTGCTTCAGATTGCGGAATTCCTCACGCTTGCTTTCAACCACGCTCTAGGGAATATGATGAGCCCTGAAATCTCGACGGAAATCATCCCAAGTGATAACACGTCCACCTCTGGAGTCCTTGTACTGCTGGAACCATTCTGCAGCTTGATCTTTGAGTTGGAAGGAAGCGAACTTAACAAAGTCCTCAGGCCTGACGTTACTGCACTCGAAATGCTTACACAGATCCACAAGTCAATCGTCAGCATCGGTTGCCTCAACACAATTGCTGAAAGTCTTTGGCCCGTTAGCAAGGAACTGGTTGAGTGTAGCAAAGTGACTCTGCTTGCTGCCTTGATTCCCTTGACTGCCTTGATTGCGCTCTTGAAGAATTTGGATGATCAGCTGTGTGTTTGCATTGGTTGCGGCCATCACAGCTTGCCATGCCTCTGGAGGAGGTGGAGGTGGTGGTGGATCGGGATTCAGAGTTGTGCGCGTTGGAGGAGCCATCCTGAAGAGGTTGACCACCATTAGCACATTGACAGATAAAATTGAAGCTGAATCCAACAGAATGAAAATTGCAACATATAGTCTTCACATCTGAACAAAATGAACGAATGCATTCCTCTTGAAATGGTCACATATCCATAAATTGAGAAGCCACGTAGAATTAAGGTAGAGAAATAAATCAACAAGGTACGGATCAAGAACGAATAATCGGTAAGAAATCCCAATCTCAAACCAATATCCGTGGAAGAAGAACTAGAGCTACTAGAATTCCCACCTATGAAACTCCCGAACCTTTCCGGTTATGCAATCAGGTGTTGGGGATACAGGGGAAGCATAATATCTCACCCAAACTAGCAAATCCTACATCCAGCTGTATCCATCCTTCAACACATAACCAAGAAACCTTCGGAAACCATCTACCTCAACCTTCGAAAAGCATCCGTTATACAAGTTATGGCGATACTCCCGAACTCCCGCCCCAGTACTGGGTGGCGTCGAGGTTATCTCACCAACGAACTGCATAAAAGAGATTTTCAATGTCGGCGTACTAGACTCAGGTATTCCAGAACTACAACGATAAAATTATGATGACAACACCTCAGAGCTCAACTCCCTGGGACACTTCCACTAAACCCCTGACAGGAGGCACCAAGACAATGTTCTCATCATAAAACCATCGGAACGATTCCAAGATACCCACGTGATCCTAAATTTCTTTTAGTGAAATTTGAGAAGAGAAGAGTCAAAATTCTATGCCAGGATGCCTTACCAGAGCGATGAGGAGACTGGGAAGTAAAAAGAATTCCTAAACTCTCCGATATATAATTCCTAAATGACTCAAAACATTTTTCTAGACACAACTCGGCCGCTAATAATGATCAAGCAATGGGGCTCCTAAGGTCGGGGAAGGCTCTGATTACCAACTTGTAACACCCTCGATGCGACTATAGCTCCCACGTGTCGAGGCACGACTTAGAGACATAATCGCATTGAAGGCATATGTCGCAAGTTAGGCAATCTTCACAAACATCCCATGTAATGTAATAATAAAAGGGGGGAAACATAGTTGGCTTACACTCGCCATGTCAATCAAGTACATAAATAACATTACATCATCCAAACACTCATGCCCGACTACGGCGCCAAAATAAAAGAGAACCCAACATGCGACAACGGTCCCGTTCACCCCCAACTAGGCACCACTACTGATCATCGGGAAAGGAAACGTAGTATCGCTGAGAGTCTTCGTCGAATTCCCACTTGAGCTCGTACGCGTCTGCTGGAGCGGAATCATCAGGCCCTGCATCTGGTGTAATAGTAATCTGTGAGCCATAGGGACTCAGCAATCTCGCACCCTCGCGATCAAGACTATTTAAGCTTATAGGTATGGCAAGGTAAAATATGAGTGGAGCTGCAGCAAGCGACTAGCAAGTATGGTGGCTAACTTATTCGCAAAAGAGAGCGAGAAGAGGAGGCAAAGCACGAGCGAGAAACTAGAGAACAACCTGCGCAAACATTACTCCAACACCGTGTCCACTTCCCGGACTCCGCCGAGAAGAGGCCATCACGGTAACACACTCGGTTGATTCATTTTAATTAATTAAGGTTCAAATTGTCTACAACCAGACATTAACAAATTCCCATCTGCCCATAACCGCGGGCACGGCTTTCGAAAGATCAAATCCCTGCAGGGGAGTCCCAACTTAGCCCATGACAAGCTCTCACGGTCAACAAAGGAATAGACCTCCTCCCAAGACGTTCCGATCAGACTCGGTATCTCGGTAAGTCAAGACACTTCGACAGGTTAAAACAAGACCAGCAACACCGCCCGAATGTGCCGACAAATCCCGATAGGAGCTGCACATATCTCTTTCTTAGGGCACACTCAGATGAGCCAGACGTCGGGTAGGCCAGCCCAGAGTTGCCCCTGGTAACCCCGGACATCGCTCAGTTGGACCAACACTCA
>NC_041388.1:178531254-178533541 GCF_002162155.2 Triticum dicoccoides | reverse complement strand
GGGGTTAAAATAAAGATGACCCTTGAGTCTGCAGAACCCAAGGGAAATATAAGGGTAGGTGGCGAATGGTAAGACCAAGGTTGGGCATTGCTGGAAAAGCTTTAATCAAGGCGAAATATCAAGGGGTTCCCATTATAACCCAACCGCGTAAGGAACGCTAAAATCCGGGAACATAACACCGATATGACGGAAACTAGGGCGGCAAGAGTGGAACAAAACACTAGGCGAGAGGCCGAGCCTTCCACCCTTTACCAAGTATATAGGTGCATTAAGATAACATGGCAATATAATGATATCCCAAAAAGTAAATAAAATATGTTCCAATAAGGAACGACCTCCAATCTTCACCTGCAACTAGCAATGCTATAAGAGGGGCTGAGCAAAGCGGTAACACAGCCAATCAACAGTTTGCTAGGACAATGGTGGGTTAGAGGTTTGACATGGCAATTTTGGAGGCTTGCAAGCAAGTGTTAGGCATCATAGCAATGGCATAGAAAAAGAGCGAGCAAACTAGCATAACAAAGATAGTAGTGATTTCGAGGGTATGATCATCTTGCCTGCATAGTTGTCAGAGTTGACTGGATCCTTGAAAGCAAACTCAACGGGCTCCTCGTTAGCGAACTCGTCTCCCGACTCTACCCAAACAAGACAAACAATCAACAAGGATACAATCAACCACGTGCAAACTCAAAAAACACGATGCAAAGATGATATGCTATGCGGGATGCGATGCGGGATGCAAAATGCAAGATATGACAGGAAATACATGAACCTGGCCTCAACTTGGAATTCCAAGGGTGCCACTGGAAAGATGAGATGAAATCACTTGAAAACGATATAAAGAACGCCGGAATCGGAGTTACGGTTTGGAAATGGCAAGCGATTCATGACACCGGTCTGCGATTTACAGCAAGTAGGCATCTAGATGCAACGGAATGAACATGCTACAGCATCCAAACATGACAACAAATACATGGCAGGGAAGCATTCAAGATGCTTAACAAAAGTCTAGCACTGAGCTACGGCCAATTCATCCATTAACAGGTTCAAACAAGCATGGCAAAAACGCAAATGGTAAAACAGATCTCAGACTTGGTGAAATTAACACTTGTCTGGAATTTCAGATCATATAGCCCTCTTCGGAGCAACAAAACAACATGCTACAGGACCTGAACATGACAAATAAAGACATGGCATGGAGCTACTCAAGAAGCTTAACAAAAGTCCCTTAGTGACCTTGAGCCAAAAGGGATCACAAAGTATACTAACAAGCACATGAACATAGCAAAAACATAATCAGTTTTCAGACTTAGTGAAAACTGGAACATGCTGAAACATAACTCATGAAGGCATGTTTACGAGCTCGATGCACTCACCATGGTGCAATTCATGGCAATACAAGCATACATCCTTTAAGAAGGCACAAAATACAAGCTAGACATGGCAAGAACAATGGCATAGCATGCACGGATCAACTACAGCAACATCGGCAAAATCGCAAACAAGTTGACGATCTGCCCAGATTCACCACGAAGCAAAAGTAGAGCTCGTTTGACTCAAGCTAGGGTGCTCCATAATTGCAAACAAAGACATGGATGGATAGAGCACTACAATATTAACAAAACTCCCTTACTGATCATCCTCAAAAGAGGCACGGATCACTAGGAAACAACAAGAACATATGGCATCATGAGATAAACAATCCCAGGACTTAGTGAAATCACTAAGTCCCTGAAAACAGAATTAGCAAGTGCACCACTTTGCAAGCTTGCACAAGTCACCACACACATCCTAAAAATACATGGGTTGCACCTCTGGATAGATGACAAAACCCTTAACAAAACATATGAAGAACTCACGGGCATATCATGCACACATTAATCATGGCAAAAATGACAAAAGTGCTAAACGGAGTAACAGATCTGACAATTAACTCAAGTAGCCCTCTTCTAACAGCATTTCGGGCATCAAGATGGACTCTAATGAAAATGATGCACTGGAATGAAATGATGTACTCTCTGAGGTGAACATTTTGATATGCTATATCCTTAAATCGGAGCTACGGATGCAAAGTTACGGGACCCCGAACAGAGGCACTTGGATCTGCAGATTTCAGGACTTAGGAAAAAAAATGACCTAGATCTAGGGTTACTGTAGCTGCGAACCGGATCGGATCTCGCGCACTGTTAACCGGTGGATCCAGCGCTCGCCGGCGGGCTGGCGTGGAGGAGGCGGCCGGGGTGGTCGCCGGCGGCGGGCGGCGGGGCCGGGAGGCGGAGGCGGGCGG
>NC_041388.1:178490759-178530620 GCF_002162155.2 Triticum dicoccoides | reverse complement strand
CGGGCCCCTGCGGGCCGCGGCGGCGGCAGGCGGCGGGCGCCACGTGGCGCATCCCGGTTGGGCGGCGGTGGCGGCGGACGTTGTCCGGCTCCGCCCGGACACGTCCGGAGCGGCGGATTTGGGAATTTTCAGGGTTAGGGGGGAGGGGAACCGCGAATTTGGAATGGGGTGTGTATATATAGGCATAGGGGGAGCTAGGAGAGTCCAAATGAGGTGCAGTTTTCGGCCACGCGATCGTGATCGAACGCTCTAGGACATGGAGCAGAGTTTGGTGGGTTTTGGGCCAAAATGGAGGGGTGTTGGGCTGCAACACACACGAGGCCTTTTCGGTCCCTTGGTTAACCGTTGGAGTATCAAACGAAGTCCAAATGGTACGAAATTTGACAGGCGGTCTACCGGTAGTAAACCAAGGCCTCTTGGCAAGTCTCGGTCCAATCTGGAATGTTTAATCCCCACACACGAAAGAAAGCTAAAAATGACCATCGGAGGAGAACGGAGCGCCGGAATGCAAAACGGACAACGGGGAAAATGCTCGAACACATGAGACAAACACGTATGCAAATGCAATGCACATGATGACATGATATGAGATGCATGACAAAGACAACAACACACGGAGACACAAACCCGAACCCGAGAAAAAAAGATAACTTAACGCCGGAAACGGCAAGAGTTGGAGTACAAATAGGGAAAGTTACACCCGGGGTGTTACAACACTCCACCACTACGAAAGGATCTCGTCCTGAGATCTAGGACTAAAAGAACGCTGGGTACTCAGAACGGAGGTGATCCTCGCGTTCCCAGGTAGCTTCACGGTCGGAATGGTGTGACCACTTGACTTTGAGAAATTTGATTGACTTGTTGCGAGTCTTGCGTTTAGTCTCTTCAAGAATAGAAACTGGGTGCTCACGATAAGAGAGATCTTCTTGGAGCTCAATGTCCTGGAAGTTGACGGTGCGGTGAGGAGTCTTGAAGCACTTTCGAAGCTGAGAGACATGGAACATGTCATGAACATTTGCAAAGTTTGAAGGAAGCTCGAGTTGATAGGCGAGGTCGCCTCTCTTGCGGACAATCTTGAAAGGTCCCACGTATCTAGGGGCAAGCTTCCCTTTGATACCGAAGCGACGAGTACCTTTCATAGGAGAGACACGGAGGTAAACATGATCTTCGATCTCAAAAGCCAAATCACGGTGCTTACTATCATAGTAGCTCTTCTGGCGGGATTGGGCTGCTTTGAGGTTATCACGAATGACTTTGCATATTTCTTCTGCTTCTGTGATTAAGTCATTACCCAAAAGCTGACGTTCACCGGTTTCAGACCAGTTGAGAGGGGTACGGCACTTCCTGCCATACAGAATTTCAAAAGGGGCCTTGCCCGAACTTGCTTGAAAACTGTTGTCGTAGGAGAATTCAGCATAAGGAAGACAATCCTCCCACTTCATGCCGAAGGAGATCACACAAGCCCTGAGCATATCTTCAAGAATCTGGTTGACACGCTCGACTTGACCGCTTGTTTGACGATGGAAAGCTGTGCTGAAGCGGATGTTCGTGCCCATGGCCTTCTGAAAAGAATCCCAAAACTTCGAGATAAATATGCTGCCACGGTCTGAAGAGATCACTTGAGGAATACCGTGCAGAGAGACAATACGAGAGGTATAGAGTTCCGCCAATTGAGCTGCAGTGATCGACTCTTTGATAGGCAGAAAATGAGCCACTTTGGTGAGTTTGTCGATGACAACGAATATAGCATCATTGCCACGTTTGGACTTTGGAAACCCAGTCACGAAGTCCATTTCAATGTGGTCAAACTTCCATTCTGGAATGGCAAGAGGTTGGAGGAGACCTGCTGGCCTTTGGTATTCTGCCTTCACTCTTCTGCAGACATCACATTCATTCACGAATTGAGCGATCTCGCGCTTCATTCGAGTCCACCAATAAGCTTGCTTAAGGTCCTGATACATCTTCGTGCTCCCGGGGTGGATGGAGAGGAGAGAATTTTGAGCCTCGTTCATGATCACTTTACGGAGGTCACCTTTGGGTACAACAATACGATCCTCGAAGAAGAGAGTGTCCTTGTCATCAAGGCGGTAGCACTTGTACTTGGACTGACTCTTGGCAATCCCAATCTTCACCTTTTTCACCATAGCATCAAGAAGCTGGGCTTGGCGAATCTGGTCTTCTAAGGTAGGAGAGACTTGAAGGTTGGCGAGGAAACCTTGAGGAACAACTTGCAGATTAAGTTTGCGGAAAGCTTCACAAAGCTCGGGTTGATAAAGCTTGAGAATCAGACTATTGCAGTAAGCTTTCCTGCTCAAAGCATCAGCAATCACATTGGCCTTGCCTGGAGTATACTCAATACTCGGATTATACTCTTGAATCATTTCGACCCATCGAGTTTGCCTGAGGTTGAGATTAGGCTGAGTGAAGATGTACTTGAGACTCTTGTGATTAGTGAAAATGTCCACTTTTCTTCCCAATAGAAGATGTCTCCAAGTCAAAAGAGCATGCACAACTGCCGCCAACTCGAGATCATGAGTGGGGTAGTTCTTCTCATTAGGCTTCAACTGGCGGGATGTATAAGCAACAACTTTCTTCTCTTGCATCAATACTGCGCCAAGACCTTGGAGAGAGGCATCACAAAAGACCTCGTATGGCTTGGATTCATCAGGCGGAGTCAGAACTGGAGCAGTGATCAATTTCTCTTTCAAAGTGTTGAAAGCAATATCACACTCCGGAGACCAAACGCACTTGACGTGCTCCTGAAGAAGATTTGAGAGAGGCTTCGCGATCTTAGAAAAGTTTTCAACGAATCTTCGGCAATAGCATGCGAGACCGAGAAAACTGCGGAGTTGCTTCACGTTCTGAGGAGGTTCCCAATTCACAATTGCATACACCTTCTCAGGATTCACGGCAATGCCCTTGGCAGAGATGATATGACCAAGATAAAGAACCTCATCAAGCCAAAATTCACACTTGGAGAACTTGGCGTAGAACTGATGTTCCCTGAGCTTATCAAGAACCAAACGCAAATGCTTGGCATGATCTTCCTTGTTCTTCGAGAAAACCAGAATGTCGTCGAGATAGACCAAAACGAAGTCATTGGTGTAGGCGTTGAAGATGAAGTTCATCATGCGAGAGAACGTCGGAGAAGCGTTGGCGAGGCCAAAAGACATGACAGTGTATTCATATGAACCAAAGCTTGTTCTGAATGCTGTCTTGGGAATATCCTCTTCACGAATGCGAATCTGGTGATAACCCATGCGGAGATCAAGCTTGGAGAATACTTGGGCACCTTTGAGTTGTTTGAACAGCTCATTGATGTTGGGAAGTGGGTATTTGTTCTTGATGGTCTTCTTGTTCACTGGACGGTAATCAACACAAAGTCGGTCCGTTCCATCCTTCTTCTTCACAAAAAGAACACCACAACCCCACGGAGAAGAACTAGGCCGGATGAGACCCATTTTCTCTTGCATATCAAGTTGCTTCTTCAGCTCTTTCAACTCTTTAGGTCCGAGCTTGTAAGGATGTTTGCACACAGGTTCCGTGCCGGGCTCAAGATCAATAACGAATTCAACTGGCCGGTGCGGAGGCATTCCTGGGAGCTCTTCTGGAAAGACGTCTTGATATTCGCAAACGACTGGAATTTGAGAGGTGGCATCCAATTCACCCTTCTCATTGAGAGAAAACAGACGAATGGTATCATCACGAGCGGCAAAGACACATATGCAAATGCAATGCACATGATGACATGATATGAGATGTATGACAAAGACAACAACACACGGAGACACAAACCCGAACCCGAGAAAAAAAAGATAACTTAACGCCGGAAACGGCAAGAGTTGGAGTACAAATAGGGAAAGTTACACCCGGGGTGTTACACTTGGGCATCCCCAAGCTTAAGCTCTTGCCACTCCTTATTCCATAATCCATTGGATCTTCACCCAAAACTTGAAAACTTCACAACACATAACTTAACAGAAAACTCGTAAGCTCCGTTAGCGAAAGAAAACAAAACAACACTTCAAGGTACTGTAATGAACTCATTATTTACTTATATTGGTGTTAAACCTAATGTATTCCAACTTCTCTATGGTTTGTAAACTCTTTTACTAGCCTTAGATTCATTAAAATAAGCAAACAACACACGAAAAACAGAATCTGTCAAAAACAGAACAGTCTGTAGTAATCTGTAACTAACGCAAACTTATGGAACCCCAAAAATTCTAGAATAAATTGCTGGACATGAGGAATTTATCTATTAATCATCTTAAAAAATAATGAACTAAATAGCACTCTCCAATAAAAAATGGCAGAAATTCTGGTGAGCGCTAAAGTTTCTGTTTTTTACAGTAAGATCAACAAGACTTTCCCCAAATCTTCCCAACGGTTCTACTTGGCAAAAACACTAATTAAAACATAAAACTCAATAATAACAGAGGCTAGACAATTTATTTATTACTAAACAGGAACAAAAATCAAATAACAAAAATAAAATTGGGTTGGCTCCCAACAAGCGCTAACGTTTAACGCCCCTAGCTAGGCATGATGATTTCAACGATGCTCACATAAAAGATAAGAATTGAAACATAAAGAGAGCATCATGAAGAATATGATTAGCACATTTAAGTGTAACCCTCTTCCTATGCATAGGGATTTTGTGAGCAAACAATTTATGGGAGCAACAATCAACTAGCATAGGGAGGCAAAACAAGCATATTAAAACTTTAAGCACATAAGGAGGAAACTTGATATTATTGCAATTCCTACAAGTATATATTCCTCCCTCATAATAATTTTCAGTAGCATCATGAATGAATTCAACAATATAACCAGCACCTAAAGCATTATTTTCATGATCTACCAGCATAGAAATTTTACTGCTCTCCACATAAGCAAAATTCTTCTCATTCAGAATAGTGGGAGTATCATAAGAAACTCGAATACTATAAATTGTTTCCACATTAAAAGAATAATGTTCAGAAAAAGGGTAATCACAATCATGACAAGTTTTATAAATATAATCATCACTACTTTTTATAGCATATGTATCATCACAGTAATTATCATAAGTAGCAACTTTGTTCTCATCATAATCGATTGAAACCTCTTCCAAGATAGTGGAATCATCACTAAATAAAGTCATGACCTCTCCAAATACACTTTCATAATTATCATAATAAGATTCAACATCCTACAAAATAGTGGGATTACTACTTCCTAAATTTGACACTCTTCCAAACCCACTTTAATCAATACAATCATCATAAGTAGGAGGCATGCTATCATCATAACAAATTTGCATATCAAAACTTGGGAGGCTAAAAATATCATCTTCATTAAACGTAGCATCCCCAAGCTTGGGACAAACATTAATTTCAGCAAATATATTCTAAAAAATGTCATTCTCATCAAACATAGCATCCCCAAGCTTGGGCCTTTTCATATCATAAGCATAATCACTCTCATCATTAATAGTATGGATAGCACCAATAGTATAGCAATTATCATCGTCACAATGAGTAATAGGAGCAACATTATTTGGGAGAGATACCTTTCTACCTTTGCTTCTCCGTCTTTTCTTTTTCTTCTTCACATCATGTGTGGGTTCAACCCTCTTTTTGGAGCTCCTTATTAATGAGTTTGGTTGAATAGAAGGCTCCTCCTCGTTACCTGATTCATCATAAGAAATAATAGGAGGATATTGGGAAGTCTCTTCCCTTTAATTAGTATTCTCTTCATCTTCTATTTGTTTTCTTTTCTTTATTTAATTGGCAATATAAGGATTTTCAATACAATTCACCGCACAATACATATAAATTTCCTCTAGATCAAAATCAAGAAGTTTATCACGGGAAAATACTAAAGATAGTTAGTTGTACATTTCATTTCTTCATAACCCATAAGCAAACTAAGTTCATTATGATGTGCAAGGGAAATCAAGTCATCACAATATTCGGAAATGATTAGATGATGAAACAATTTGCATCGGATGGTTAAATGACCACGTTCATTGCAAAGTTCATAAGTACGGCTAAGAAAATTTGAATTTTCAGCACAAACATCTAGCCTTTCTTGCAACCATTTAGTTTCTAAGTACTTATGCCTCTTGCAAAATCTATCTTCCCTAATTGGTGTGTACTTGCAAACTCTATGCACTCCACAAAAATCGACATGCTTATAAGAGACATTCTCATCATGACTAGTGCAATCATCATTAGTACTATGGATATTCAAAGAGTTCATACTAATAACATTGCAATCATGCTCATCATTCAAAGATTTAGTGCCAAACATTTTAATGCATTCTTCTTCTAACACTCTGGCACAATTTTCCTTTCCATCATACTCATGAAAGATATTAAAAAGATGAAGCGTATGAGGCAAACTCAATTCCATATTTTTTTGTGTAGTTTTCTTTTATAAACTAAACTAGTGATAAAAACAAGAAACAAAAAGATTCCATTGCAAGATCTAAAGATATACCTTCAAGCGCTAACCTCCCTGGCAACGGCGCCAGAAAAGAGCTTGATGTCTACTACACAACCTTCTTCTTGTAGACGTTGTTGGGCCTCCAAGTGCAGAGGTTTGTAGGCAGTAGCAAATTTCCCTCAAGTGGATGACCTAAGGTTTATCAATCCATAGGAGGCGTAGGATGAAGATGGTCTCTCTCAAGCAACCCTGCAACCAAATAACAAAGAGTCTCTTGTGTCCCCAACACACCCAATACAATAGTAAATTGTATAGGTGCACTAGTTCGGCGAAGAGATGGTGATACAAGTGCAATATGGATAGTATATAAAGGTTTTTGTAATCTGAAAATATAAAAAAAGCAAGGTAACTAATGATAAAAGTGAGCACAAACGGTATTGCAATGCGTTGAAACAAGGCCTAGGGTTCATACTTTCACTAGTGCAAGTTCTCTCAACAATAATAACATAATTGGATCATATAACTTTCCCTCAACATTCAACAAAGAGTCACTCCAAAGTCACTAATAGCAGAGAACAAACGAAGAGATTATGGTAGGGTACGAAACCACCTCAAAGTTATCCTTTCTGATCGATCTATTCAAGAGTCTATAGTAAAATAACAAGAAGCTATTATTTCCATTCAATCTATCATAGAGTTCGTACAAGAATAACACCTTAAGACACAAATTAGCCAAAACCCTAATGTCACCTAGATACTCCAATATCATGTCAAGTATCCGTGGGTATGATTATACGATATGCATCACACAATCTCAGATTCATCTATTCAAACCAACACAAAGTACTTCAAAGAGTGACCCAAAGTTTCTACCGGAGAGTCAAGACGAAAACGTGTGCCAACCCCTATGCATAGGTTCATGGGCGGAACCCGCAAGTTGATCATCAAAACATACATCAAGTCGATCAATAGAATACCCCATTGTCACCACGGGTATCCCACGCAAGACATACATCAAGTGTTCTCAAATACTTAAAGACTCAATCCAATAAGATAACTTCAAAGGGAAAACTCAATCCATTACAAGAGAGTAGAGGGGGAGAAACATCATAAGATCCAACTATAATAGCAAAGCTCGCGATATATCAAGATCGTGCCACCTCAAGAACACGAGAGAGAGAGAGAGAGAGAGAGAGAGAGAGAGAGAGAGATCAAACACATAGCTACTGGTACATACCCTCAGCCCCGAAGGTGAACTACTCCCTCCTCGTCATGGAGAGCGCCGGGATGGTGAAGATGGCCACCGGTGAGGGATTCCCCCCTCCAGCAGGATGCCAGAACGGGTCTAGATTGGTTTTCGGTGGCTACGGAGGCTTCTGGCGGCGGAACTCCCGATCTATTTTGCTCCTCGATGGTTTTAGGGTATATTGGTATATATAGGAGGAAGAAATATGTCAGGGGAGCCACGAGGGGCCCACGAGGGTGGAGGGCGCGCCCAGGGGGTGGGCGCGGCCCCCTGCCTTGTGCCTTCCTCGTTGCTCCCCTTACCTACACCCCACGTCTTCTGGATTGCTTCCGTTCCAAAAATAACTCTCCCGAAGGTTTCATTCCGTTTGGACTCCGTTTGATATTCCTTTTTTGTGAAACACTGAAACAAGGGAAAAAACAGAAACTGGCACTGGGCTCTGGGTTAATAGGTTAGTCCCAAAAATAATATAAAAGTGTTTAGTAAAGCCCATAAACATCCGAAACAGATAATATAATAGCATGAATACTTCATAAATTATAGATACGTTGGAGACATATCAAGAGGCTACCAAGGATAGACAACTAGGTCGTCGGATCCCACACATACCAAGCATTTCAAATCATACACACAATATGCTCGATATGTGCAAATACAACATGGCATCACAACAAAACTCTACAACTCAAAGTATTTATTCATTAGGCTCCGAGGAGCCAAGTATTACAAGCATGGGTCTGATGATCCCACATACAGAGCATACAAGCAACAAGCACATGCGGAAGCTTATCTTGTCTAAGTACAGACAACTACAAAAGAAAAAGGCTAAGAAGCCTGACTATCTACAAGACCCTGCCGAGGGCACAAGATCGTAGCTGAGGTAACAAGCTAAACGTCGAAGACCACACGAAACTACTAGCGAGACTGAAGTCTCTCTGCAAAACATAAATTAAGCAAACGTGAGTACAAATGTACCCAACAAGACTTCTATCAGAACTAACTACATATGTATCATTCTCAACAAAGGTATGGTGGGGTTTAACTGCAGCAAGCCAGCTTTGACTCAGTGCCTAACCTGAACTACTACTGCAAGTAACTGTTTGAGGTGGTGCACACGAGTACAAATATTCACCAAATCAGTACACCACTATGGATTCGCTCCCGTCTCCCTACGAGAACGCCATCCATAGCACTCACGCTTATCTTGCGCATTTTAGAGTATCCACCTTCACTTGTCTATGAACTGTACATGCAACCCAGAAGTCCTTTACCGCGGACGCGACTATTCGAATAGATCATTTATAACCCTGCAGAGGTGTACTTGTTCACACACGCTCTCACCACTTACCACCTTGTACACGTCGTGTATCTCGGCAACCTTCAAGCGGAAGCCTGGCGAGAGAGTCGGCCATGACCTGACTAACCACACAAGTCTCTAGTCCAGGTTTATCGCCTATTCGGGTTCCATCCGTGAGGAGATCCGGCCGGGGTTTTGCTCACAGCCCCAAACGATGTGTGCAGGGTTCCCGAGACACCAAACGGGCGCACGGTACACCGAGCCACAGTGTATCTACCACATCATAGCCCACCCCTAGGGTCAGCGCTACGCACAACCTCCAACACATATCCTATAAACACAAGAAACTAGTTGCAACTCCTGGACAGAGATCAAGGCGATTAATAAGTCAAGAGAGTTAATTAAGGATCGCAATGTGTGGTAGTAGCTGTTCATGGATCACAAACACAGAACTCAGTTCCTGAGGACGGTTTCAATGAGACAACCCACCATGTACTCCTACATGGCCTCTCACTGCTACCTTTACCAAATCATGTTCACACACTTAGCTCACACACAGTAGGACATGTTCATCACCATTCCAATTCATCCCCGATGAATCAGACCTGACTCAACTCTAAGCTGTAGCAGGCATGACAAACAAGCATGAATGAGTAGGCACATCAGGGCTCAAACAACTCCTACTCATGCTAGTGGGTTTCATCTAGTTACTGTGGCAATGACAGGTCATGCAGAGGAAAGGGGTTCAACTACCGCATCATATAACAGTTGAATCATTGTTGTCCTAATGCATTAAAAGAGAGCAGGAGTGAGAGAGTGGAATTGTATCGAAATGAACAAGGGTTTTTTGCTTGCCTGGCACTTCTGAAGATAATATAGCTCTTCATCGGTGTCATCGAACTCATCGTCGGGATGTCGTCTACTCAGAGGGGACAAATACTGGCAAACAAGGAAGAACACAATCAATGCAATGCACAATATGATGCATGATCATGACATGGCAATATGACTGTGTTGGCCTAATGCAACTACAACCAAATGGGTTTGGGTTAGTTTGAATCAAAGGTTCAATCCCAAACTCAACTTATGAATTTAAATAGTGCCTTATCTTGTTTTGCACTAAACAACAAGGTTAAGTTGCTTAAACATGCAAGAAACCAGTACAGATGGAAAGGTTGGATTTTTCTGATCATTTTCATATAAAAAACTTTGCATTTGGAGTTAAAGATTAATTTCTATGATTTTCAGAAGTTTAGAGCATTTTCTGGAATTTCCTGAATATAAATAAATCCAGAAAATACTTTATTGCATCAGCATTGCGTCACTATGACGTCAGTGGTCAACGGCGCGGTCCAGGTCAAACCTGACCAGTGGGTCCCGCATGTCAGTGGTTAATTAAACTAACTAATAAATTAACACTAACCTAGGTTAATTAGCAGGGCTGGCCCCACGCGTCAGGGACCCAGGGTGGTCAAACCCTGGTCAGACGGGGTCAACTCGCCGGAGTTGACCCGCGGCTCATCGCCGGCGATGCCAGGGACGGCAGAGGGCGTCGGGATTCCTCGTCCGGTGACCAAATGGCTGGCGGAGGGCATCTACGTGCTGCTGGTGAACTCGCGCATCGAGTGGAGCAACCGGTGTGTGCGGGGGTGGCCGGAGTTGATGGCGGCGAGCTCTAAGGCGACGGCCAGAGGTCGAGTGAGCTCGAGTTCGGCGTTAGGGAGCTCGGCAGGTGGCAAGGAGGGGTGCTACGGCCTCCTGGGGGTGCACTGAGCACGGCTGTGTGCTCGGTTGCAGCTCTAGGCAACAGTGGCCACGGTGGCGACATGGCCGGTGGCGAAGAGCTCTTAGCTCCGACGGCATCAACGTTAGAGGAAGAAAATGAGCCAGGGGAGAGGGGGATCGGCAAAGGAGCTCACAGTGCACCGAATGGAGCCGTTCGCGAGCTCGGGGAGGCACTGGAGCGAGCGGAGCAGCGAGGGGGATCTCCAGCGGCCGGCGATGAAAATGAAGACGGTGGCATCGCGTCAGGCGTTCCGAGGGCGTGTGACATGGTGGAGAGGGCGAGCTCGTCGAGGCAAAGCTCGTGGGCACGTCGGAGAGGCGAGGGGGAGGTGGTGGCTGTGTCTACAGCGAGCGGCGGCGACGAGCTCCGCTCGGGCAGAGAGGGAGAGAGAGCAGAGGAGGGGGGGAGCACGGGAGGGAGTGAGAGAGGTCCAAGGGGTGCGTGGCATCTCCAGGTACGTCAAGAGGAAGGCGGCAAGCAGGAGGTGGCCGGGCGCGTGCTTGCGTGCGGTGGCCACGCGCCTCTCATTCTCCTGGCGGGAGGTTGAGGGTGACTGGCACTGTGCTGTGGGCTGGGCCGTACTGTAGCAGGCCGGCCAACTGCACAGGTAAGTGCCAGGTAAGACTCTCAGTTTTTATATCTATTTTCTAATTTTGCAGTTTGTTTTAATTTGGTTTTCAAAACCAAACTATTTTATATACTTCTGAAAATTCATATGTGGTCTGTAAGGATATATTTAGAGCCACTCACAAGTTTCCAGAATTATTGGACTTTTAATTCTTTGATAGAAAAATTAAATCCAACTCAAATATTTATTGAGTTAAATCTAAATGTCCTAAATAGTTCCTCAAAAATGTTCCTAAATAATTCCATATTTTTGGTTTGGATCAAAACCCTTTCCAAAATTATTGAACATCATTGAAGAACATTTTGGAAACATTGGATGCATTTTCCAGGGTTATTTTCCCTTCTTTTAATTAAATTTTTGAGGCTTTCAAATTTCCTCAGTTCAACTTTCAGAATTTAGACATGATGCAAGGATGCAACGCCACTAATTACAAGCATTATTCTAGGGCTCTGACACTGTGACACTGTTTTGGATGTTAATGGGCTTATTTACACACTTCTATATTATTTTTGGGACTAACCTACTAACCTAAGGCCCAATGCAAATTGCTGTTTTTTTGCCTATTTCAGTGTTTCGCAGAAAAGGAATATCCAACGGAATCCAAACGGAATGAAACCTTCGGGAGAGTTATTTTTGGAACAAACGTGATCCAGAGGACTTGGAGTGAACGTCAAGAAATCAACGAGGAGGCCACGAGGCAGGGGGCACGCCTACCCCCTGGGCGCGCCCTCCACCCTCGTGGGCCCCTCGTGGCTCCACCGACCTACTTCTTCCTCCTATATATATCCATATACCCCAAAAACATCCAGGAGCACCACGAAACACTATTTCCACCGCCGCAACCTTCTGTACCCAAGAGATCCCATCTTGGGGCCTTTTCCGGAGCTCCACCAGAGGGGGAATCAATCACGAAGGGCTTCTACATCAACACCATAGCCTCTCCAATGATGTGCGAGTAGTTTACTTTAGACCTTCGGGTCCATAGTTATTAGCTAGATGGCTTCTTCTCTCTCTTTGGATCTCAGTACAATGTTATCCTCGATCTTCTTGGAGATCTATTTGATGTAACTCTTTTTGCGGTGTGTTTGTCGAGATCCGATGAATTGTGGGTTTATGATCAAGTTTATCTATGAACAATATTTGATTCTTCTCTGAAATCTTTTATGTATGATTGGTTATCTTTGCAAGTCTCTTTGAATTATCAGTTTGGTTTGGCCTACTAGATTGATCTTTATTGCAATGGGAGAAGTGCTAGCTTTGGGTTCAATCTTGCGGTGTCCTTTCCCAGTGACAGCAGGGGCAGCAAGACACGTATTGTATTGTTGCCATCGAGGATAAAAATATGGGGTTTATATCACATTGCTTGAATTTATCCCTCTACATCATGTCATCTTGCCTAATGGTTACTCCGTTCTTATGAACTTAATACTCTAGATGCATGCTGGATAGCCGTTGATGTGTGGAGTAATAGTAGTAGATGTAGAATCATTTCGGTCTACTTGTCGCGGACGTGATGCCTATATACATGATCATGCCTAGATATTCTCATAATTATGCACTTTTCTATCAATTGCTCGACAGTAATTCGTTCACCCACTGTAATACTTATGCTATCTTGAGAGAATCCACTAGTGAAACCTATGGCCCCCGGGTCTATTCTCTATTATATTAATCTCCCGTCAACAAGCGGCCATTTATTTTGCAATCTTTTAATTTCAATCTATATCATAAAAATACCAAAAATATTTATCTTATTATTATTATCTCTATCAGATCTCGCTCTCGTAAGTGACCGTGAAGGGATTTACAACCCCTTTATCACGTTGGTTGCGAGGTTCCTATTTGTTTGTGCAGGTACGAGGGACTTGCGTGTAGTCTCCTACTAGATTGATATTGGTTCTCAAAAACTGAGGGAAATACTTATGCTACTTTGCTGCATCACCCTTTCCTCTTCAAGGGAAAACCAATGCAATGCTCAAGAGGTAGTAAGAAGGATTTCTGGCGCCGTTGCCGGGGAGATCTACGCCAAGTCAAGACACAGCAAGTACCCATCACAAACTCTTATCCTTTGCATTACATTATTTGCCATTTGCCTCTCGTTTTCCTCTCCCCCACTTCACCTTTTCCTTTTCTCTGCCTTCTTCCTGTATGTATCTTTGTTTTTGTTTCCATGTGCCTTCCATTCACTTGCATCTTTGCTTGCTAAAAATCTATTGATATGGATCCACTTAAAATGTTCTACTTGGATCATCTTTGGCCCTTATGCGCTCGTGCTGAAACCCCAACTATCCTAGTTGATGGGAAATCTTTAGATGAGCATGCTCATTTTATGCGTCACCGTTTGTCTGAAAAAGGGAAACTCTTATGGGATCAAATAAAAAGATTGTTGTGTTATGCTTGGAATCTTTGTGAAATTTGTGATTTTACTTGTTTCTCTAAGAACCCTAAAAAACACCTTCCCTACCTATGTGAGTTTAATGAAAATGAAATCTTATCTTCTTATGCAAAGGGTGTTTATAGTTACTATGATATTGAACAAATTGAAGAATTTGTTGCTTTTAAGGGTGCTTATGAAGTTGCTTCTTTGATTGAAAAGTATGATATTACTCTCTATGAATCTGAAAATTTTGACATACTTAAACATTGCTATGAAAGCTATGCTCATAATGTCTATGTCAAATAATTTATTGAGAGAATGACCGTTGCTTTGGAAGAAAATAATGACATGCATGAATCTATAGATAATGATGATTTCTATGATTTGATTGAAATATCCCTTGATGAACATGATGCTTTCTATTCTTGTGGCTATGATGCCAATATTTATGAAAATGAATTTGCTATGGTTCCTTATGTTAAACATGAGATCATTGCTATGGCACCCATACTTGATAGTTCCTTCGATGAAAAGCATGATTGCAATGATGCTATTATAAATTCTATTAATGTCAATTGTGCTAATAATATGCAAAACCCTAAGCTTGGGGATGCTAGTTTTGCTATGTCCACTACTTGTTGCAATGATCATGATTGGGGTGATTCTTCTTATGATCTTAAAATTTTATTTAAGCCCCATGATGAATATAAGATTGATAATAATGTTTGCAATATTGAAAGTGGGTTTGGAAGAGTGTCAACTTTAAATCCCACGTATTTGGAGAATGTTCAATCTTATGCAATTTTCGATAAAAGTGGGTTTGGAGAGGTCATGACTTTAGTTAATGTTAATCCCACTATTTTGGAAGAGTGTCAACTTTGCATTCATTTGGATCGTGTTGAATATATTTTATGTGATGGCTATTTTTTAAATTTGCTTATGATCCCACATGTAATTATTATGAGATAGGAAAATATGATTGTAGAAATTTTCATGTTACTAAATTACCTCTCGTTATGCTGAGATTGCTATTGTTTCTTTCCGCTTCCTTGCATATGCTAGTTTTTGCTTGCTATGATAATTTGTTTACCTATACGATGCCTATGCATAGGAAGTATGTTAGAATTAGATGTGTTTGTCACTTGTTTCATGATGCTCTCTTTGAGCTTTAATTCTTGTCTTTTATGTGAGCATCATTGAAATTATCAATGCCTAGCTAGGGGCGTTAAACGATAGCGCTTGTTGGGAGGCAACCCAATTTTATTTTTATTTCTTGTTTCTTGTTTCTGTTTAGTAATAAATAATTCATCTAGATTCTGTTTAGATGTGGTTTTATGCTTTTAATTAGTGTTTGTGCCAAGTATAACCTTTGGGAAGACTTGGGGAAAGTCTTTGCGATCTTGCTGTAAAAAATAGAAACTTTAGCGCTCACGAGATTTGCTGCCATTTTTTACTGGAGAGTGAGATTAGGTTGATTATTTTTTCAGATGATTAATAGATAAATTCCTGACGTCCAGAAATTTATTTTAGAATTTTTGGGGTTACATAAGTATTCGAAACCTACAGATTACTACAGACTGTTCTGTTTTTGACAGATTCTGTTTTTCGTGTGTTGTTTGCTTATTTTGATGCATCTATGGCTAGTATCGGAGGTTATGAACCATATAGAAGTTGGAATAAAATAGGTTTAACACCAATATAAATAAAGAATGAGTTCATTACAGTACCTTATGTGGTGGTTTGTTTTCTTATACTAACGGAGCTCATGAGATTTCTGTTTATGTTTTGTGTTGTGAAGTTTTCATGTTTTGGGTAAAGATTTGATGGATTATGGAATAAGGAGTGGCAAGAGCCTAAGTTTGGGGATGCCCAAGGCACCCCAAGGTAAAATTCAAGGACAACCAAAAGCCTAAGCTTGGGGATGCCCCGGAAGGCATCCCCTCTTTCGTCTTCTTCTATCGGTGTACCTGTAGAGCATCTTTATAATCACCCAGTTACGTTGTGACGTTTGATAGCACTAAAAATATTCCTCTAGTGTCCAGGAGTTGCATAATCTCATAGTCAAAGGAATATGTATATGACATGAAGAAAGCAATAGCAATAAAACTGAACGATCAATATGCTAAGCTAACAGATGGGTCTTGTCCATCACATCATTCTCCTAATGATGTGATCCCTTTATAAAATGACAACTCATGTCCATGGTTAGGAAACCTTAACCATCTTTGATCAATGTGCTAGTCAAGTAGAGGTTCACTAGGGACTCCGTGTTTTGTCTATGTATTCACACATGTATTAAGGTTTCCGGTCAATACAAGTCTAGCATGAATAATAAAAATTTATCATGAATAAGGAAATATAAAATAACAACTTTATTATTGCCCCTAGGGCATATTTACTTCAGTCTCCCACTTGCACTAGAGTCAATAATCTAGTTCACATCGCCATGTGATTAATACCCATAGTTCACATCGCCATGTGACCAACACCCAAAGGGTTTACTAGAGTCAATAATCTAGTTCATATTGCCATGTGATTAACACCCAAAGAGTAATAAGGTGCGATCATGTTTTGCTTGTGAGAGAGGTTTAGTCAACATGTCTGCCACATTCAGATCCGTATGTATTTTGCAAATTTCTATGTCTATAATGCTATGCACGGAGCTACTTTAGCTATTTGCTCCCACTTTCAATATGTATCTAGATTGAGACTCAAAGTTATCCGGATCAGTGTCAAAGCTTGCATCAATGTAACCCTTTACGACGAACTCTTTGTCACCTCCATAACAAAGAAATATTTCCTTAGTCCTCTGAGGATAATTTTGACCACTGTCCAGTGATCTATTCGTGGATCACTATTGTACCCCCTTTGCCAAACTCACGGCAAGGTATACAATAGGTCTGGTACACGTCATGGCATACTTTATAGAACCTATGGCTGGGGCATAGGGAATGACTTCCATTCTCTCTCTATCTTCTGCCGTGGTCTGGTTTTGAGTCTTACTCAACTTCACACCTTGCAACACAAACAAGAACCCTTTCTTTGACTGATCTATTTTTAACTTCTTCAAAAAATTCCAAGGTATATAATTTGTGAAATTCCTATTAAGCGTCTCGATCTATCCCTATAGATCTTGATGCTCAATATATAAGCAGCTTCACCGAGGTCTTCCATTGAAAAACTTTTATTCAATTATCCTTTTATGCTATCCAGAAATTCTATATCATTTCCAATCAACAATATGTCATCCACATATAATATTAGAAATGCTACAGATCTCCCACTCACTTTCTTATAAATACAAGCTTCACCGTAAGTCTGTATAAAAACATATGCTTTGATCACCTCATCAAAGCGTATATTCCAACTCCGAGATGCTTGCACCAGTCCGTAGATGGATCGCTGGAGCTTGCATACTTTGTTAGCACCTTTAGGATCGACAAAACCTTCTGGTTGCATCATATTCAACTCTTCTTTAAGAAATCTATTAAGGTTTACAGTTTTGACGTCCATTTGCCAGATTTCATAATCATAAAATGCGGCAACTGGTAACATGATTTGGACAGACTTAAGCATCGCTACGGGTGAGAAAGTATCATCGTAGTCAACTCCTTTAACTTGTAGAAAACCTTTTGCAATAAGTTGAGCTTTGTAGACAATAACATTACCACCAGTGTCAGTCTTATTCTTGAAGATCCATTTATTCTCTATGGCTTGCCGATCATTGAGCAAGTCCACCAAAGTTCATACTTTGTTCTCATACATGGATCCTATCTCAGATTTCATGGCCTCAAGCCATTTATCGGAATCTGGGCACATCATAGCTTCTTCATAGTTTGTAGGTTCATCATGGTCTAGTAACATGACTTCCAGAATAGGATTACCGTACCACTCTGGTGCGGATCGTGCTCTGGTTAACCTACGAGGTTTAGTAGTAACTTGATCTGAAGTTTCATGATCGTTATCATTAGCTTCCTCTCTAGTTGGTGTAGGCATCACAGGAACGGTTTTCTGTGATGAGCTACTTTTCAATTCGAGAGAAGGTACAATTACCTCATCAAGTTATACTTTCCTTCCACTCACTTATTTTGAGAGAAACTCCTTCTCTAGAAAGCATCCATTCTTAGCAACAAAGATCTTGCCTTTGGATATGTGGTAGAAGGTGTACCCAATGGTTTCCTTAGGGTATCCTATGAAGACGCACTTCTCCAATTTGGGTTTGAGCTTATCAGGCTGAAGCCTTTTGACATAAGTGTCGCAACCCCAAACTTTAAGAAACGACAACTTAGGTTTCTTACAAAACCATAGTTCATACAGTGTCGTCTTAACGGATTTAGACGGTGCCCTATTTAACGTGAATGCTGCTGTCTCTAATGCATAACACCAAAACGATAGTGGTAAATCGGTAAGAGGCATCATAGATTGCACCATTATCTAATAAAGTACGGTTACGATGTTTGGACACACCATTAGCTGTGGTGTTCTAGGTGGCGTGAGTTGTGAAAATATTCCACATTGTTTTAAATGAAGGCCAAACTCGTAACTCAAATATTCGCCTCCGCGGTCACATTGTAGAAACTTTATTTTCTTGTTACGATGATTCTCCACTTCACTCTAAAATTCTTTGAAATTTTCAAATGTTTCAGACTTTTGTTTCATTAAGTAGATATACCCATATCTGCTCAAATCATCTATGAAGGTCAGAAAATAAAGATACCCACCGCGAGCCACAACACTCACCAGACCGCATACATCGGTATGTATTATTTCCAATAAGTCATTAGCTCGATCCATTGTTCCGGAGAATGGAGTTTTAGTCATCTTGCCCATGAGACATGGTTCGCAAGTATCATATGATTCATAATCAAGTGATTCCAAAAGCCCATCTGCATGGAGTTTATTCATGTGCTTTACACCAATATAACCTAAACGGCAGTGCCACAGGTATGTTGCACTATCATTATCAACTTTGCATCTTTTGGCATCAATATTCTGAATATGTGTATCACTACGATCGAGATTCAATAAACCATTCACATTGGGTGTATGCCCATAGAAGGTTTTATTCATATAAATAGAACAACAATTATTCTCTAACTTAAATGAATAAACATATTGCAATGAACATGATCTAATCATATTCATGCTCAACACAAACACCAAATAACATTTATTTAGGTTCAACACTAATCCCGAAGGTAGAGGGTGTAACACCCTCGATGTGGCTATATCTCCCACGTGTCGAAGCACGACTTAGAGGCATAACCGCATTGAAAGCAATATCGCAAGTGAGGTAATCTTCACACAACCCATTTAATACATAAAGAGAAAGAGATACTTAGTTGGCTTACAATTGCCACTTCACACAATTACATGAATAAAGCATTACATCAACCAGATACAATCAAGGTCCGACTACGGAACCAAAATAAAAGAAGACTACCCCAAAAGCTACACAGATCCCCGATCGACCCCAACTGGGCTCCACTACTGATCAACTAGAACGAAACAACACAAAGGACAATCTTCATCGAGCTCCTCCTTGAGCTTGGTTGAGTCACCTGCACGGTATCATCGGCACCTGCAAACTGATTTGGAAGTATCTGCGAGTCACGGGGACTCAGCAATCTCGCACCCTCGCGATCAAGACTATTTAAGCTTATAGGTAAAGGCAAGGTAATATGTGGAGCTGCAACAAGCGACTAGCATATATGGTGGCTAACCTGTTCGCAAAAGAGAGCGAGAAGAGAAGGCCAAAGCACGGTTGAACAACTATGATCAAGAAGTGATCCTAGAACAACCTACGTCAAGCATTACTCCAACACCGTGTTCACTTCCCGGACTCCGCTGAGAAGAGACCATCACGGTTACACACGTGGTTGATTCATTTTAAATAAGTTAAGTTTCAAGTTATCTACAACCGGACATTAACAAATTCCCATCTGCCCATAACCGCGGGCACGGCTTTCGAAAGTTCAAATCCCTGCAGGGGAGTCCCAACTTAGCCCATCACAAGCTCTCACGGTCATTGAAGGATATTCCTTCTCCCGAGACATTCCAATAAGACTCGGCATCCCTGTTACAAGACATCGTCGACAATGGTAAAACAAGTCCAGCAAGACCACCCGCTGTGCTGACAAATCCCGATAGGAGCTGCACATATCTCGTTCTCAGGGCACACCGGATAAGCTAAGCGTACGGGAGCCAACGTAACCCAAGTTGCCAAGGGACGGCCCCGCATGGTGCTCTGGGTTGGACCAACACTTAGAGAAGCACTGGCCCGGGGGTTTAAAATAAAGATGACCCTTGAGTCCGCGAAACCCAAGGGAAAAAGGCTAGGTGGCGAATGGAAAAACCAAGGTCGGGCCTTGCTGGAGGAGTTTTATTCAAGGCAAACTGTTAAGGGGTTCCCATTATAACCCAACCGCGTAAGGAATGCAAAATCCAGGAACATAATACCGATATGACGGAAACTAGGGCGGCAAGAGTGGAACAAAACACTAGGCATAAGGCCGAGCCTTCCACCCTTTACCAAGTATATAGATGCATTAAGATAAACAAGATAATATGGTGATATCCCAACAATAAACAATGTTCCAATAAGGAACGATCTCCAATCTTCACCTGCAACTAGCAATGCTATAAGAGGGGCTGAGCAAAGCGGTAACATAGCCAATCAACGGTTTGCTAGGACATGGTGGGTTAGAGGTTTGACATGGCAATTTGGGAGGCATGGTAAACAAGTGGTAGGTATCGTAGCATAGGCATAGCAAAAGAGCGAGCATCTAGCAAGCAAAGATAGAAGTGATTTCGAGGGTATGGTCATCTTGCCTGCAAAGTTGTCAGAGTTGACTTGATCCTCGTAAGTGAACTCAACGGGCTCCTCATTCACGAACTCGTCTCCCAGCTCTACCCAAAAAAGAACAACAAGCAAAATGGAACACAATCAACCACGTGCAATGCTCAAACAACATGATGCAAACATGGTATGATATGCAGGATGCGGTATGCGATGCATATGCAAGATTTGACAAGGAATGATTGAACCTGGCCTCAACTTAGAAATCCAAGAGTGCCACTGGAAAGGTGAGGTGATTTCGGTTGAAATCGATATAAAGATCACCCGAATCGGATGCACGGTTTGGAAATGGCAAGCAAAACAAATATGGCACCGGTCTGCGATAATCAGCAAGTGACCAAGTAATTGCATCAAGATAAATATGCTACAACACTCAAACATGGCAACAAAATACATGGCAGGGATCCACTCAAGATGCTTAAAAAAAGATGAACACTGTGCTATGGCTAATTCATCCATTAACAGGTTCAAACAAGCATTACAAAAGTGCAAATGATAACAGGTTTCTGTCTTAGTGAAGTTAACACAAGTCTGGAATTTATCATCAGGAAGCACACTTTAGAGCATGACAACTATATGCTACAGGAACCAAAACGAAAGTGTGCTTCCTGATGATAAAGTGTGCTTCCTGATGATAAATAATATTTAGAAGATGAACCTTAACGAAACGTCTGATTTTGGCTCAAGGTCATTAAGGTCATGTTTTAATGTTGTTATGCAAAAGGGATCGGAATGGTGCAGAGATCGGAATGGTGCAGGGATCGGAATGGCCGGAGAATGTTCTTGTGTTAACTTCACTAAGACAGCCATAGTACCTTAATGACCTTGAGCCAAAAGGGATCAGAAAATACAATTGCAAGCATGTGAACATGACAAAAACATAAACAGATTCAGACTTAGTGAAAAACTGGAGCATGCAAAGTAGTTAACGAGTAGGCATGTTTACGAGCTCGATGCACTCACTACAGAGCATGGCATGACAAACTAAGCATACACCCATCAAGAAGACATGGCAAGAATAACAACATAGCATGCACAGATCAATAGCAACATCCTCGGCAAAATCGCTAAACATGTCAACGATCTGCCAGGATTCACTTTATAGCAAAAGTAGAGCTCGATTGACTCAAGCTAAGGTGCTCCATAAATGCAAACAAAGACATGGATGGATAGAGCACCACAATTTTAACAAAACATCCTTACTGATCATCCTCAAAAGAGGCACGAATCACTAGGAAACAACATGAACATATGGCATAACGACAAAAATAGGACAAGGACTTAGTGAAATTCCAAGTCCCTGAAATCAGCACTACCGATTACGCTACTTTGCATGCTTGTGCTAGTCACCACAAATATCACAAAAATACATGGCAAGCACCTCTGTAAAGATGTCATGGCATATAACAAAACACATGTAGAGCTCAGGATCATAGCATGCACACATTAATCATGGCAAAAATGACAAAAATGCTATTTGCTGAAACAGATTTGATAAATTCATCACATAGCCGTCTTCCAACAGCATTTTGGGCATCAAGATGAGCTCAAATGAAGTGATGCAATGAGATGAAATGATGTACTCGTCGAGACGAACATTTTGATATGCTACACGCACGATTTGGAGCAATGGGTGATGAGTTATGACATGATGGAGATAGCAAAATAATTAACAGGATCCGGGACTTAGTGAAAAAAACACACACGGGCGATGGACAGATAAAACACGCCCAGGCGGAGGATTGGATGGGGTGCTCACTTCGGGCCCATGGGCTGGCTTGGTGGAGAACCGGGCGGTTCGGGGCGGTCCGCGGAGGTCTGCGGGGCCGAGTGAACCGGGCGGGTTCGCAAGTGAACCGGTCGGTTCACCGGTCTTGCTGTCCGGTGAGGTTGGAGGCGAATCGGAATGGTGCAGAGGTCGACAACGCTGGCGACGATGCGGCGGCGGTGGCGGTACGAAGCCAGCAATGGCGAGCAGCGATTCCGGCGGGCGGCGGGAGCCGGATCGGGCGCCAAGTTAGGCAGGGCGAGGACCTGGAAGGCGGCAGAGGCAGATGGTGCGCCGGAGACCCGCGGATCCGGTGGCATCGGGCAGCTCCTGCGGTGGAGATTCGACGGCGACGGTGTACGAGGCTTCCCGGCGGCGACGTCCAAGGCGGAGGAGAGGCACCCGGCGCTGGAGGTGGGGCGCAGGCAGCTAGGGCCAGGCGGCGGGTGAGATGCGGAAGGCGAGGCGGGGAGAAAGAGGAGACGGCGGCGCGACTCGGAGCTCACCGGCGGCGAGGCGCGAGGCACGGCGGCGGTCGGCGGCGAGAACGTCAGGCGGCAGCGCTAGGTTTCCGGCGGAGAGGGCGGCGGCGCTCGGGCGTGGGCCTCGCGCAGGCGGCGGCGGTTGGCGCGGGCTCCGCGCAGGCCGAGCGAGTCGTGGCGGTGGTTGGACGCGCGCATGCCATGTGGCGAGGTGGGATTGGAGGGGAGAGGTGGCAGGGATGATGTGGCGGGCCCTGATTGGCCGGGGTGATGTGGCGGCAGGGTGGACATGTCCGCCAGCGCGGGGAGGAGTGTCCGACGGCGCGGGGAGGAGTTTTTAGGGTTTCATCTGCGTGAATTTCGGAGGGGATCACATATATATATAGGTAGAGGGAGCTAGGAGAGTCCAAATGAGGTGCGGTTTTTGGCCATGCGATCATGATCGAACGACCGAGATGATGGAGAGGTCTTAGGTGGGTTTTGGGCCACTTTGGAGGGGTGTTGGGCTGCAACACACACGAGGCCTTTTCGGTTCCTTGGTTAACTGTTGGAGTATCAAACGAAGTCCAAATGGCATGAAACTTGACAGGCGGTCTACCGGTAGTAAACCAAGGCCGCATGACAAGTCTCGGTCCAATCCGAAAACGTTTATCACCTGCACACGAAAAGAGGTAGAAAGGGACACCGGGTGACATAGGAGCGCCGGATTGCAAAACGGACAACGGGGAAAATGCTTGGATGCATGAGACGAACATGTATGCAAAAGAAATGCACATGATGACATGATATGAGATGCATGACACGCAAGCAATGGCAAGGCAACAACAATGAATAACTGGAGGACACCTGGCACATCGGTCTCGGGGCGTTACACTGGGAGTGTGCGATGGTGATCATATCAACCTTGGAATCATTTCCAACACACATCGTCACCTCGTTTTTAACTAGTCTGTGCAACTCCTGTTTCGAGTTACTAATCTTAGCAACTGAACTGATATCAAATACCTAGGGATTAATACGAACACTAGTAAAATACACATCAATAACATGTATATCAAATATACCTTTGTTCACTTTGCCATCCTTCTTATCCACCAAGTTTTGGGCTAGTTCCACTTCCAGTGACCATTTCCTTTGCAGTAGAAGCACTCAGTTTTAGGCTTGGGTCCAACTTTGAGCTTCTTCATGGGAGTGACAGCTTGCTTTCCATTCTTCTTGAAGTTCCCTTTCTTTCCCTCGCCCTTTTTAATGAAACTAGTGGTCTTGTTAACCATCAACACTTGATGCTCTTTCTTGATTTCTACCTTCGCTGATTTCAGCATCGCGAAGAGCTCGGGAATCATTTTCATCACCCCTTGCATATTTTAGTTCATCACGAAGTTCTAGTAGCTTGGTGATAGTGACTAGAGAACTCTGTCAATCACTATCTTATTTGGAAGATTAATTCGCACTTGATTTAAGCGATTGTAGTACCCAGACATTCTGAGCACATGCTCACTGCCTGAGCTATTCTCCTCCATCTTGTAGGCAAAGTACTCGTCAGAGGTCTCATACCTCTCGACATGGGCATGAGTCTGAAATACCAATTTTAGCTCTTGGAACATCTCATATGTTCCATGGTGTTCAAAACATCATTGAAGCCCCAATTATAAGCCGTGAAGCATGGCACACCAAACTATCAAGTAGTCATCATATTGAGCTTGTCAAACGTTCATAATGTCTGCATCTGCTCCTGCAATAGGTCTGTCACCTAGCGGTGCATCAAGGACATAATTCTTCTATGCAGCAATGAGGATAATCCTCAGACCACAAACCTAGTCCGCTTTATTGCTACTATCAGCTGTCAACTTAGTTTTCTCTAGGAACATATCAAAATAATAAGGGAGCTAATTCACGAGCTATTGATCTACAACATAGATATGCAAAAACTATCAGGACTAAGTTGATGATAAATTAAGTTCAATTAATCAAATAACTTAAGAACTCCCACTTAGATAGACATCCCTCAAGTCATCTAAATGATACATGATCCAAATCAACTAGTCCATGCCCGATCATCACGTGAGATGGAGTAGTCATCAATGGTGAACATCTCTATGTTGATCATATCTACTATATGATTCATGTTCGACCTTTTGGTCTCCAGTGTTACGAGGCCATATTTGTACATGCTAGGCTTGTCAACTTTAACTCGAGTATTCCGCATGTGCAAAACTGTCTTGCACCCATTGTATGTGAATGTAGAGTCTATCACACCCGATAATCATGTGGTGTCTCAACACGATGACCTTTCGCAATGGTGCATACTCAGGGAGAACCCTTATACCTTGAAATTTTTATGAGGGATCATCTTATAATGCTAGCGCCGTACTAAGCAAAATAAGATGCATAAAAGATAAATATCACATGCAATCAAAATATGTGACATGATGTGGTCATCATCATCTTGTGCTTTTGATCTCCATCTCCAAAGCATCATCATGATATCCATCATCACCGGCTGGACACCTTGCTCTCCATCGTAGCGTTGTGGTCGTCTTGCCAACTATTGCTTCTACAACTATCGCTAAAGCATCGTGATAAATTAAAGCAATTACTTGGTGTTTGAATTTCATACAATAAAGAGACAACCATAAGGCTCATGCCGGTTGTCAGATATCTTACAAAACACAATCATCTCATACAATAACGTTTACCACATCATGTCTTGACCATATCACATCACAACATGCCCTGCAAAAACAAGTTAGACGTCCTCTACTTTGTTGTTGCAAGTTTTACATGGCTGCTACGGGCTTCTAGCAAGAACGGTTCTTACCTACATATCAAAACCACAACGGTGATTTATCAAGTTTGTTATTTTAACCTTCAACAAGGACCAGCCACAATCAAATTTGATTCAACTAAAGTAGGAGAAATAGACACCCGCCAGCCACCTTTATGCAGAACTAGTTGCATGTCTGTCGGTGGAACCGGTCTCATGAACGTGGTCATGTAAGGTTGGTCCGGGCCGCTTCATCCAACAATACCGCCGAGTCAAAATAAGACATTGGTGGTAAGCAGTATGACGATCACCGCCCACAACTCTTTGTGTTCTACTGATGCATATCATCTACGCATAGACCTAGCTCAGATGCCACTGTTGGGGAACGTAGCATGCAATTTCAGAAAAAATCCTACACTCACGCAAGATCTATCTAGGTGATGCATAGCAATGAGAGGGGGAGAGTGTGTCTATGTACCCTCATAGACCAAAAGCCGAAGCGTTTGATAACGTGGTTGATGTAGTCGAACTTCTTCTCGTTCCGACCGATCAAGTACCAAACGTACGGCACCTCCGAGTTCTGCACACATTCAGCTTGATGACGTCCCTCGAATTCTTGATCCAGCAAAGTGTCGAGGAAGTAGATGAGTTCCATCAGCATTATGGCGTGGTGGGTGATGGTGAAGTGATCTGCGCAGGGCTTTGCCTAAGCACCACGAGAATATGACCGAGGGTGTAATCTGTGGAGGGGGGCGCTGCACACGGCTAATAGATGTTGTTGTGTGTTCTAGGTGCCCCCTCCCCATGTATATATAGGTGGGAGAGGGAGGGGAGCAGCAAGGGGGCACCCCAAGTAGGAGGAATCCTACTTGGGCGCCTCCCCAATTCAGCCTCCCCCTTCCATAAGTTTCGAAGGGGGAAGGAAGGAGGAGGGAGGAGGGAAGGAAGGGGGAGGATGAATCCCTCCCATTCCTTCTCTCTTCCCCTCTTTCCTTCTCCTTTGGTTCGGCCCATATGGGGGGCGCCGCAGCCCGTGTTGGCTGCTGTGTTTCCCCTCTTGGCCCATTAGGCCCATATCTTTTGCCAGGGATGCCCGGAACCCCTTTCGGTGACCCGATATGTACCTGGTACCCTCCGGAACACTTCCGGTATCCGAATACTATCGTCCTATATATCAATCTTTACCTCTCGACCATTTTGAGACTCCTTGTCATGTCCGTGATCTCATCCGGGACTCGAACAACATTCGGTCACCAAATCACATAACTCATATAATACAAAATCGTCATCGAACATTAAGCGTGCTGACCCTACAGGTTCGAGAACTATGTAGACATGACTGAGACACCTCTCTGTTCAAGAACCAATAGCGGAACCTGGATGCTCATATTGGCTCCTACATATTCTATGAATATATTTATTGGTCGAACTGTTATGACAACATACGTTATTCCCTTTGTCCATCGGTATGTTACTTGCTCGAGATTCGATCGTCGGTATCTTCATACCTAGTTCAATCTCGTTACCGGCAAGTCTCTTTACTCGTTCTGTAATACATCATCCTATAACTAACTCATTAGTCACTTTGCTTGCAAGGCTTCTTATGATGTGCATTACCGAGAGGGCCCGGAGATACCTCTCCGATACTCAGAGTGACAAATCCTAATCTCGATCTATGCCAACCAAACAAACACGTTCGGAGATACCTGTAGAGCATCTTTATAATCACCCAGTTACGTTGTGACATTTGATAGCACACAAAGTATTCCTCCGGTGTCTGGGAGTTGCATAATCTCATAGTCAAAGGAATATGTATATGACATGAAGAAAGCAATAGCAATAAATCGAACGATCAATATGCTAAGCTAACAGATGGGTCTTGTCCATCACATCATTCTCCTAATGATGTGATCCTGTTATCAAATGACAACTCATGTCCATGGTTAGGAAACCTTAACCATCTTTGATCAACGAGCTAGTTAAGTAGAGGTTCACTAGGGACTCAGTGTTTTGTCTATGTATTCACACATGTATTAAGGTTTCCAGTCAATACAATTCTAGCATGAATAATAAAAATTTATCATGAATAAGGAAATATAAAATAACAACTTTATTATTGCCTCTAGGGCATATTTCCTTCAGGTTCTGTTACAGGAAATGAGTATCGTTCTTCACATATTTGCCCCATTGTTTGGACAACAACAATTCTAAATGGGCTAACTTAACCAAAATGAAGATTGGACTTTGACTAAATTCTTCATGATTGAAATAAATAAATTAAATCGACCCATAGCAATGCACGGGTATGTTTCCTAGTATACACCAAAGAGGCAAATGCCTGCTTTTGTGTGGTTTGCAAGACCAGGCGGACCGCACGATCACTGCCTGGTCGTAAAATTTTGACCTAGACAGACGCCTCAAACGGGCCTCAAATGCCCGGGCTGACCGACACCCCTCATATCCAGCCCAAATATGGGGCGGATATGGGGGCGCCCGGGCGCACCCGGGCACGCCCGCCATGTCGGACCCGACAACCCGACCCCATCGCGAATTGCACCAAATCGACCCCAAGACCCGTCGGATCCATTTGCTATCTCCTCTCTTCTTCCTCCTCCGTGTCATTCCTCTCGCAGCTCCGCCACCGCGTGCGCTCCGCAGCCATTCCTAGCCTCTGTGTCGGCAGAGCAGTCCTCTCTCCCGTCCTTGCCGTGGGGGACATCGTTGCCAGCCCGGACACCACCGCGGTATGTCCGACAACTCTCTGGCTCCGCCTTGCGCTTGATGTGTTCGACACATTCTCAACTTCAAGGGCTCAATCAATGCGAGAAGAGTGATCAACCAAGATAGGGTGTCCGGAGGAAAGCTACTGCACAGGGACTACTTTGCTCCCAACCCTAATTTCCCGAATGATCCATGGTTTCGCCGTTGTTTTCGCATGTGGAAACCATTGTTTTTGCGCATTGTGGAGGGAATGGAGGCACACAACGGCTACTTCAAGGTCACAATGGACTGCTGACAAATCTCTTTCTCTTCCAAGCAGAAGTGCAGGGCTGCGCTGAGGACGCTTGCACTTGGTACTACTGCAGATGCCATTGGTGAGATGGTGAGGGTGGGGGAGAGCACGTGCTGGAGGACTACTGTCAAGTTTGCCCACGTCATGGTGGAGGTGTTTGGTCCTAAGTATCTTGGCTATTGGAGAGGCAAGGGGGTTTCCAAGAATGCTCGGATAAATTGATTGCATGCATTGGCAATGGAATAACTGTCCCAAAGGTTTGCGGGGAATGTATCAAGGTCACACCAGAGAGACCACCATCATACTAGAAGCGGTGGAATTACATGACTTATGGATTTGACATGCTTTCTTTGTAATGTCGGGTTCTCACAACGACATCAACGTGCTTCAACGATCTTTGATGTTCATGAGGCTTTACAATGGGGAATCACCGCCATGCAACTACACCATTAACGGCTGAGAGTACAACATGGGATACTATCTTGCCTATTGTATCTATACTAAGTGGGCGGCGTTCGTGAAGACCATATCAGAACCGCATGACAATAAATAGAGCCACTTTGCAACAATGTAGGAAGTAGCTAGGAAGGAGCTGGAGAGGGCATTTGGTGTGCTTCAAGCTCGTTGGGGAATTGTGCAGAGTGCTGCAATGATGTGGGAGTCAGAAACTTTGGGTAGCTGATGACATGTTGTGTTATTCTGCACAATATGATTGTCGAGGATGAGGGTGATGGTGTAGCCCAAACCCATGATTTGAAGCTCCTAAAGAACAAGTTGAAATTTCAAAAGATCAAGATGCGGCTCAGCTTATGAACTTTCCGTAGATGCATTAGGATCTTTGAGATCATCAGGTGCACACGCAGCTACTCAATAATCTTGTGGAGCACATGTGGACCCACAATGGCAACCAGGGAGGTAATGCTTTAGTTGTGTGTACTTCAAATAAATTTTATGTAAACACTATCTATGATCCATACCAATATTTGTTTATTTACATGTGATGTTGTCTTTTACGATCGACGTGCATGTATTTGCATGGATTTAAGAGTCCGAATTTAAGATATGTAGATGCCGGAAGGAAAATATGAGGGCCCATCCAGATGAGCTCGCGGACGTAACCGGCCGTGTCCGCGGACGTATAGGGGGGGGGCGGATTTGACAAGTCCGACTGTAGATGCTCTAAGTACCCCCCACATGATATGACACATCTCGTTTGCCTCTCTAAGATTACTACTCCACGTCGTCACCCCGATTTGTGGAGGCATGATTCCTGAATTGGGTGTGCAAAGGGCTTGATACTTAGGTCATCCTCAACGCTATAACACAAATCGAGACACACTAAACATTTAGGAGACGGAGATAAAAACCGGTCATTCAATCGTATGTAGCAAACGTCAACCATATTTCAAAAGTAAATTGAACAAAACAAACAAAATTTAGAAAAGTTTGATATATTACATGCAAACCGGACGAAAATGGAAATGTTCAAAGTTAAAAAAATAAACTAAACTACGTGAGGTAGATCGGAAGGTCAAGTTTGTTTCCAACATAAATTCAGATTCTTTGACTTTTTTGCAATTACTAAATTATTTGTTCATATCAGGTGCATATACACTCAAGAGCCAAATGGCTGCTTCCGTGTGGTTTGTACGTACTCTTGCCCATAGAATATGACCTGTCTCGCTTGCCTCTGTAGAGTTACGACTCCGTGTCCTCTCCCCATTTGTGGAGGCAGGATTTCTGCATTGGATATACAAAGAGCTTGACGCTTAGGGCGTCTTCAACACTATATCATAAATCAGACATACTAACATCCGCGAACGTGTCTGGACATGTCCGCAGACCTGGATATGGAAGCAGGACATCCATCCGTATGTAGCAAAGGGCTGCCACATTTCAAAAGTAAATTGAAGAAAACAGACAAATTTTAGGAAGTTTGATATATTACATGCAAATCAGACGAAATTGGACAAATTCAAACTAAATTTAAAGAAAAGTGAACTAAACTACATGAGGTACTAGATGGTGACATTGCATGCATGGCCTCCCTGGCCGGCAATGTCACCATCATTGTCGCCGCCGGTATCGGAGTCGTCATCGCGGTCCTTTCAGCAGCAGAAGGGCACGTAGGGGTGATGTAGGGTGGAACCCTAGGGGCCGATCTTTCACGATTGGAGCGGATCCTATGAAGAACACGAGGGGAAACACGAGGAGAAAATGAGAGAACTCACTCAAACCAACAAGATATGATTACATATGTTCTAGATCCTCGAAACACAAAGAGATACATGATCCACGATCAACAAGGGACGATACAAGTAGCAAGTTCTTCTTCATGCGGAGGTCTTGAGGGTCTTCCCACTAGGGGTCTTGAATCCGCCTGGGGGGTCTTCTTCGTAGAGGACGTGAACTCCGATGGAGAAGTAACCAAGTGGATGAGCAAAGCTCTATCTCTCAAATGAGCTAATCCTTTGCTAACCCTAGAAAGAGGTAGGACGAGGAGTATATATAGTCTAAGGGGGCGAAGGGGTACATGGGCCTCGGCCCAACACACTGTGCACAGACAGGCGTCGGTCGTCCGGACGATGTCGGACGTCCGGTGGCTCGCGAGGGTCTAGACTTCCGGAAAAGCGGTCGGATGTCCGGAAAAGCGGTCGGACGTCCAACATTTTGGCTCGGGTCAGGTGGCGTCGGATTTCCAGAGACGGTCGATCGTCCGGTCGTTGGTCGTCCGGAGGCTTCGGACTTCCGATAATTTCCCTTCTGTTGGGTGACACCGGATGTCTAGAGGGATGTCCGGTCTGTGCCGGTCGTCTGGCCGCTGTAGCATGTGCAGGCTGGGACTTGGCTGGCTGGCTAGCGCTTCCAAGCATCGGACGTCCGATCCAAACCGGTCATCCGGTGGCTGTAGACTTCTGGCAGCTCTTCTTCTTGTTCCTTGTACTTGGTGTCCTCGCCGTCTCCTCCATTGGGTGTCGCTAATCCGTGGCCTTCGTCCAAGCACCTGATCACACATAGGGTTTCTGCTTGAGGTAGTATCCATGTCTCAAATGTAAGAAGTGGTAGTTCGGAGAGGAGCGAGTTCACCTTATCTTCGATAGCCTTTGCTCGAGCTCTTGTCATTGGTCCAAGTGGTGTCGTGGGAGACGTAGGTAGGTCCTTGGGGATGATCTTGGGATGATCCGCATCATCTCCCCCTCCTTGGGTAATATCCAACCTCGGATCGGAATCCTCATCACCATGGTAGGGAGAGAGATCTTTGACATTGAACATGTTGCTCATGGAGTACTTTTCACGTGGTAAGTCGATCTTGTACGCATTGTTGTTGTAGCGCTTGAGCACCTTGAAAGGTCTATCAGTTCGTGCTTGTAGCTTTGACTTGGGTTTATTGGGGAAGCATTCCTTATGAAGGTGTAGCCATACAAGATGTCCAATGTTGAATACCATGGGTTTCTTGTTGATGTTGAGCTTGGTCGCGAGTCATTGTACTGGGTGCTCGGTGGTGTGCCTTATATCTTCATGCATCTTCTTGAGATAGTTCACTCGTGCATTTGTGTCCATATTGATGCGCTCTTGTAGTGGTAGAGGGAGAATGTCCAACGGGGACAATGGGCTGAAGCTTTAAACGACCTCGAAGGGCGACTTGCCGATAGTAGAGTGTCTTGCGCGGTTGTAGGCGTACTCGGCTATGGGTAGGCACTCTCCCACTCCTTGATGTTCTTCTTGATCAACATGCATAGTAGAGTGGAGAGTGTCCTGTTCGTGACCTCCGTTTGGCCGTTGGTTTGTGGGTGGTATGCTGAAGAGAATAAGAGCTTGATTCCGAGCTTGGCGCATAAGGTCTTCCAAAAGTAGCTCAAGAACTTGACGTCGCGCTCCGAGACAATCATTTTTGGCACTCCATGTAGGCGCAAGATTTCCCTACAAAAAAGATTCGCAACATGTGAAGCGTCATCTATCTTGTTGCATGGTATGAAATGTGCCATCTTAGAGAATCGGTCCACAACAACAAACACGAAATCTTTGCCATTCCTAGTTCTAGGTAAACCAAGTACAAAGTCCATACTAATATCTTCCCATGGGCGATATGGAATAGGAAGTGTCATATAGAGACAATGGGCTTGAGCCTTAGACTTAGCTTTGCGACACGTACAGCATCGGTTGGTGAAACATGAGACGTCGCGGAGCATCTTGGGCCAAAAAAGTTCTTGGAGAGTGTAGCGAATGTCTTGTCACATCCAAAATGTCCCATTAGTCCCCCTCCATGAGATTCTTGCAAAAGTAACAAATGAAGAGAAGACTTGGGAATACATAGTTTGTTAGCTCTCGTAATATAATCATCTTTGATGTAATAGCGTTCCCAAGATGTATGCGTCAAACATTTGGCATAAGGAATAGCAAAAGTAGGATCATGTGCATATAAGTCTTTGATGTGCTCGAAACCAATGACATTCAATTCAAGTTGGGTAACAAGCATGCATCTACGGGAAAGCGCATCCACCACAACATTCTCTTTGCCCTTAATGTACTTGATGACATAAGGAAATGACTCAATGAATTCACTCCACTTAGCATGACGCTTATTCAACTTGGTTTGACCCTGAAGATACTTAAGTGTTTGATGATCTGTGTGAAGAATGAACTCATGAGGGCGGAGATAATGCTCCCAAACATGCAAGAATCTCACTAAATCATGTAGCTGTGTGTCATAGATGGGTTAGTTAAGTTGTGCTCCGGAATGTTTTTGACTAAAGTCTGCTATGGGGCATGCTACGTCTTGAGCTTGCGTTGGTTTTCCCCGAAGAGGAAGGGATGATGCAGCAGAGTAGCGTAAGTATTTCCCTCATTTTTTGAGAACCAAGGTATCAATCCAGTAGGAGGCCACGCTCAAGTCCCTCGTACCTTCACAAAACGATAGCTACTCACAACCAACGCGATTAGGGGTTGTCAAGCCCTTCACTGTCACTTACGAGAGTGAGATCTGATAGATAGAATATTTTTGGTATTTTTGGTATAAAGATGCAAAGTAAAAAGTAAAGGCAAAGTAAATAGCAAAACAATATTAAAGTGATGGAGATTGATATGAAGAGAATAGACCCGGGGGCCATAGGTTTCACTAATGGCTTCTCTCAAGAGCATAAGTATTCTATGGTGGGTGAACAAATTACTGTTGACCAATTGAAAGAATTGAGCATAATTATGAGAATATCTAGGCATGATCATGTATATAGGCATCACGTCCGTGACAAGTAGACCGAAACGATTCTGCATCTACTACTATTACTCCACTCATCGACCGCTATCCAGCATGCATCTAGAGTATTAAGTTAAAAACAGAGTAACACCTTAAGCAAGATGACATGATGTAGAGAGATAAATTCATGCAATATGAAATAAACCCCATCTTGTTATCCTCGATGGCAACGATGCAATACGTGCCTTGCTGCCCCTTCTGTCACTGGGAAAGGACACCGCAAGATCAAACCCAAAGCTAAGCACTTCTCCCATGGCAAGAACTACCAATCTAGTTGGCCAAACCAAACGGATAATTCGAAGAGACTTGCAAAGATAACCAATCATACATAAAAGAATTCAGAGAAGATTCAAATATTATTCATAGATAGACTTGATCATAAACCCACAATTCATCGACCTCAACAAACACACCGCAAAAAGAAGATTACATCGAATAGATCTCCACGAGAGAGGGGAAGAACTTTGTATTGAGATTCAAAGAGAGAGAAGAAGCCATCTAGCTACTAACTATGGAACCGAAGGTCTGAGGTAAACTACTCACACTTCATCAGAGAGGCTATGATGATGTAGAAGCCCTCCGTGATGACGGCCCTCTTCCGGCGGAGCTCCGGAACAGGCCCCAAGATGGGATCTCGTGGATACAGAAAGTTGCGGCGGTGGAATTAGGTTTTTGGCTCCTGTTCTGATCGTTTGGGGGTATGTGTGTATATATAGGAGGAAGAAGTACGCCGGAGGAGCAACGAGGAGCAACGAGGCAGGGGGCGCGCCCTAGGAGGGGCGCCCCCACCGTCGTGACCACCTCTTTTGTTCCTTGGAGTACGGTCCAAGTCTCCTAGATCACATTCGGTGAGAAAATCACGTTCCCGAAGATTTTATTCCGTTTGGACTCCGTTTGATATTCTGTTTCTCCGAAACACCGAAATAGGCAAAAAAACAGCAATTCTAGGCTGGGCCTCCGGTTAATAGGTTAGTCCCAAAAATAATATAAATGTGGAAAATAAAGCCCAATATAGTCCAAAACAGTAGATAATATAGCATGGAGCAATCAAAAAATATAGATACGTTGGAGACGTATCAGGCATCCCCAAGCTTAATTCCTGCTCGTCCTTGAGTAGGTAAATGATAAAGAGAGAATTTTTGATGCGGAGTGCTACTTGGCATAATTTCAATGCGAATCTTCTTAATTGTGGTATGAATATTCAGATTAGAAAGATTCAAGACAAAAGTTTATATTGACATAAAAAATAATAATACTTCAAGCATACTAACAAAGCAATTATGTCTTCTCAAAATAACATGGCCAAAAAAGTTATCCCTACAAAATCATATAGTCTGGCTATGCTCCATCTTCCCCACACAAAGTATTTAAATCATGCACAACCCCGATGACAAGCCAAGCAATTGTTTCATACTCTAACTTTTTCAAAACATTTTCAATCTTCATGCAATACATGAGCGTGAGCCATGGACATAGCACTATAGGTGGAATAGAATGGTGGTTGTGGAGAAGACAAAAAGGAGAAGATAGTCTCACATCAACTAAACGTATCAACGGGCTATGGAGATGCCCATCAATAGATATCAATGTGAGTGAGTAGGGATTGCCATGCAACGGATGCACTAGATCTATAAGTATATGAAAGCTCAAAAAGAAACTAAGTGGGTGTGCATCCAACTTGCTTGCTCATGAAGACCTAGGGCAATTTGAGGAAGCCCATAATTGGAATATACAAGCCAAGTTCTATAATGTAAAATTCCCACTAGTATATGAAAGTGATAACATGAGAGACTCTCTACTATGAAGATCATGGTGCTACTTTGAAGCACAAGTGTGGTAAAAGGATAGTAACATTGTCCCTTCTCTCTTTTTCTCTCATTTTTTTATTTGGGCCTTTTCTCTTTTTTTATGGCCTTTCTCTTTTTTTTATTTGGGCTTCTTTGGCCTCTCTTTTTTTCGTCCGGAGTCTCATATCGACTTGTGGGGGAATCATAGTCTCCATCATTCTTTCCACACTGGGACAATGCTCTAATAATGATGATCATCACACTTTTATTTTTCTTACAACTCAACAATTACAACTCGATACTTAGAACAAAATATGACTCTATATGAATGCCTCCGGCGGTGTACCGGGATATGCAATGAATCAAGAGTGACAAGTATGAAAATTATGAATGGTGGCTTTGCCACAAATACTATGTCAACTACATGATCATGCTAAGCAATATGACAATGATGGATGTGTCATGATGAACTAGATGGTGGAAAGTTGCATGGCAATATATCTCGGAATGGCTATGGAAATGCCATAATAGGTAGGTATGGTGTCTTTTTTGAGGAAGGTATACGGTAGGTGTATGATACCGGCGAAAGGTGCGCGGTATTAGAGAGGCTAGCAAGCGTGGAAGGGTGAGAGTGCGTACGATCCATGGACTCAACATTAGTCATAAAGAACTCATATGCTTATTGCAAAAATCTAGAAGTTATCAAAGCAAAGTACTACGCGCATGCTCCTAGGGGGATAGATTGGTAGGAAAATACCATCGCTCGTCCCCGACTGCCACTCATAAGCAAGACAATCAATAAATAAACCGTGCTCCGACTTCATCACATAACGATTCACCATACGTGCATGCTACGGGAATCACAAACTTCAACACAAGTATTCTTTAAATTCACAACTACTCCACTAGCATGACATTAATATTATCACCTCCATATCTCAAAACAATTATCATGCTTCAATATTTTCTTAGTATTCAACACACTCAAAAGAAAGTTTCACAAATCTTGAAAACCAAGCATATTATTATTAAGCAAATTACCATGCTATTAAGAGACTCTCAAAATAATTTAAGTGAAACATGAGAGATCAATAGTTTATTTAAAACAAATCCACCACCGTGCTCTAAAAGATCTAAGTGAAGCATGTAGAGCAAAATTACTTAGCTCAAAAGATATAAGTGAAGCATATAGAGCAAAATTATAACGCTCAAAAGATATAAGTGAAACACATAGAGTATTCTATCAAATTTTAATTCATGTATGGCTCTCCCAAAAGGTGTGTACAGCAAGGATGATTGTGGCATACTAACATACAAAGACACAAATAATACAAGACGCTCCAAGCAAAACACATATCACGTTGGTGAATAAAAATATAGCTCCAAGTAAAGTTACCGATGGAAGTGGACGAAAGAGGGGATGCCTTCCGGGGCATCCCCAAGCTTTGACTTTTTGGTGTCCTTGGATTATCTTGGGGATGCCATGGGCATCCCCAAGCTTAGGCTCTTGCCACTCCTTGTTCCATAATCCATCAAATTCTTACCCAAAACTTGAAAACTTCACAACACAAAACTCAAAATAGAAAACTCGTGAGCTCCGTTAGCGAAAGAAAATAAAAGACCACTTCAAGGTACTGTAATGAACTCATTCTTTATTTATATTGGTGTTAAACCTACTGTATTCCAACTTCTCTATGGATTATAAACTACTTTACTAGCCATAGATTCAGCAAAATAAGCAAACAACACACGGAAAACAGAATCTGTCAAAAACAGAACAGTCTGTAGTAATCTGTAGCTAGGGCAAGATCTGGAACCCCAAAAATTCTAAAATAAATTCCTGGACGTGAGTAATTTATCTATTAATCATCTGCAAAAAGAATTAACTAAATATCACTCTTCAAATAAAAATGGCAGCAGTTCTCGTGAACGCTAAAGTTTCTGTTTTTTACAGCAAGTTCAACAAGACTTTCCCCAAGTCTTCCCAACGGTTCTACTTGGCACAAACACTAATTAAACACAAAAAACACAAACAAAACAGAGGATATATAATTTATTTATTACTAAACAGGAGCAAAAGGCAAGGAATAAAAATAAATATGGGTTGCCTCCCAACAAGCGCTATCGTTTAACGCCCCTAGCTAGGCATAACAAGCGAGGATAGATCTAGGTATTGCCATAGTAATAAGATATATTGGTGAAACTCAATTCATATTCTCTACGTTCGGCAGCAAGTTTTCTTTGAGGCAAGCAAAAGTAATCAAAAGGACTAAATTTAACGAGACAAAAGTCCCCAAGATCAACCTTGGGAGGTATAGGTTCCTCCTTTGGTCCTTCATAATGCACAACCAATTCATCATTATAAGCATTCTTTTGACAGAACTTTGTGATCCTATATTCAAGATAATATCCTAGTTCATTATTTCGAATAGCCAAATCATCATTAAGTTCAGAAATTCGATCAACTAAAACATTGGTGGGAACCCTTCTTCTAAGATTTTCATTAAAAGGAACATAATCTAGAGATTGAAAGCGCATTATTTCTTCTTGATCAAAGAGGATAGCCTCTATGGGAGGACGGCAAGCGTCCACCCTATAATGCGCAAAGATTTCTTTGGCTTCTCTTATTATGAATCTAAACTCATGAGACAAAAAGATAGTAGCGGCACGCTTAACATAAGAATGCTCAATATTATAAAATTCTAGAAAAATCCTTTGTATGGAAGGATGCATGTGCATGAATTGTCTTTCAAGTTCAACTACAAGCATGACAACAGCATCCGCAAGACTACTAGTTCTGTGAAGGATAGAACTACCCATAGAAGGTAAAGCACCGGCACAAGTAAAGAAATCTTGAATAACTCCTTTTCCAATAATATTACCACTACCAACACGAAATTTTTTTGTATGAAAGATGGTAGGTTCTTTAGTAGGAGCATCAAAATTTTCCATGATATTGTTATCGCCCATATTGGCGATAACTTCCCCAATTTCAGACATAACGACAATCAAGCAAACTAGCACACGAGCAAACAAAGAGGCAAACAGAGAGGGAGGATAGAGAGAGAGAAGGTGAATAAAACGACAAGGGTGAATTGGGGGGAGAGGAAAACGAGAGGCAAATGGCAAATAATGTAATGCGAGAGATAGGGATTGTGATAGGTACTTGGTATATTGACTTTTGCGCAGACTCCCCGGCAACGGCGCCAGAAATCCTTCTTGCTACGTCTTGAGCTTGCGTTGGTTTTCCCCGAAGAGGAAGGGATGATGCAGCAGAGTAGCGTAAGTATTTCCCTCGGTTTTTGAGAACCAATGTATCAATCCAGTAGGAGGCCACGCTCAAGTCCCTCATACCTGCACAAAACGATAGCTACTCGCAACCAACACGATTAGGGTTGTCAAGCCCTTCAGGTCACTTACGAGAGTGAGATCTAATAGATAGAATATTTTTGGTATTTTTGGTATAAAGATGCAAAGTAAAAAGTAAAGGAAAAGTAAATAGCAAAACAATATTAAAGTGATGGAGATTGATATGATGAGAATAGACCCGGGGGCCATAGGTTTCACTAGTGGCTTCTCTCAAGAGCATAAGTATTCTAAGGTGGGTGAACAAATTACTGTTGAGGAATTGATAGAATTGAGCATAATTACGAGAATATCTAGGCATGATCATGTATATAGGCATCACGTCCGTGACAAGTAGACCGAAACGATTCTGCATCTACTACTATTACTCCACTCATCGACCGCTATCCAACATGCATCTAGAGTATTCAGTTAAAAATAGAGTAACGCCTTAAGCAAGATGACATGATGTAGAGAGATAAATTCATGCAATATGAAATAAACCCCATCTTGTTATCCTTGATGGCAACGATGCAATATGTGCCTTGCTGCCCCTTCTGTCACTGGGAAAGGACACCGCAAGATCGAACCCAAAGCTAAGCACTTCTCCCATGGCAAGAACTACCAATCTAGTTGGCCAAACCAAATGGATAATTCGAAGAGACTTGCAAATATAACCAATCATACATAAAAGAATTCAGAGAAGATTCAAATATTATTCATAGATAGACTTGATCATAAACCCACAATTCATCGATCTCAACAAACACACCGCAAAAAGAAGATCACATCGAATAGATCTCCACAAGAGAGGGGGGGGGGG
>NC_041388.1:178483784-178490293 GCF_002162155.2 Triticum dicoccoides | reverse complement strand
ACTTCATCGGATAGGCTATGATGATGTAGAAGCCCTCTGTGATGACGGCCCTCTTCCGACGGAGCTCCGGAATAGGCCCCAAGATGGGATCTCGTGGATACAGAAAGTTGCGACGGTGGAATTAGGTTTTTGGCTCCTGTTCTGATCGTTTGGGGGTACGTGTGTATATATAGGAGGAAGAACTACGCCGGAGGAGCAATGAGGGGCCCACGAGGCAGGGGGGCGCGCCCTGGGGGGGGGGGGCGCCCCCCACCCTCGTGACCGCCTCTTTTGTTCCTTGGAGCAGGGTCCAAGTCTCCTGGATCACGTTCGGTGAGAAAATCACGTTCCCGAAGATTTTATTCCGTTTGGACTTCGTTTGATATTTTGTTTCTCTGAAACACTGAAATAGGCAAAAAACAACAATTCTGGGCTGGGCCTCCGGTTAATAGGTTAGTCCCAAAAATAATATAAAAGTGGAAAATAAAGCCCAATATAGTCCAAAACAGTAGATAATATAGCATGGAGCAATCAAAAATTATAGATACGTTGGAGACGTATCAGGGCGCTTCTCTTGCATTAACACACCTCCTATGCCATAACCGCTAGCATCGCAATGTATCTCAAATGGTTTATCAAAGTTGGGTAAAGCAAGCAAATGAGCATGTGTAAGAAAATTCTTAAGCTCATTGAATGAGGTATCTTGAGATGGTCCCCAAACAAATGGCACATTTTTCTTACCAAAGCATGCAAAGCTAAAGCAATGGTGTTAAAATCCTTCATAAATCTACGATAAAATCCAGCTAAGCCAAGAAAACTACGCACTTGTTGCAAATTTGTTGGTTGGGGCCATGTTTTAATAGCATTGATCTTAGATTCATCCACATGAACACCCTTAGAGGACACAACAAAACCCAAGAAAACAAGCTTATCACACCAAAAAGGCATTTGTCCATTTTAGCATGAAGGCGCTCTTTCCTAAGAGTTTGCAACACGGTTCTAAGATGGGTCACTAGTACAACGAGGTGCTATACAAATGGTTTTTAACCCCTTTCCGCGACGGCATTTGGAACCATCGCCAAGTGAGTGTGGGCGATAGGGGGGTCCTTCCCACACTCCTACTCGTTTGTGTTCGCATTGCCATCGCAGTCGGTATACTGTGGTGCTACCTTTACAATGCATGACCCATCACAAACGGTTCACTATTATAGAACGTGTATGATAAGCAGTCAATCACACACATTTGCTTTTCCCAAACCGTATGCGATAACAAATTAAGAAGATTAGTTAATCGTCATACGAGTGCCAGATAGGATTACGAAACGTCAGACCATCGTAACATCGTCGTACATGACAACTATCGCACATGCTATTCTGTGGGGCAATGTTTACGATGCATACTTCATCAGAAACAGTTCATGGTTGCGAATTATGTACAATAAGGCAACTATCACAACTGTTTAGTTTGCCCGCACCGTTTGTGATATTTTCAGACATCGCACACACTTTCCAAACAGCAACTATGGGCATGGTTGCAGATGTTTCCTCTTTGTGAACCGTGTCGGATTATGGCGTATATCGCAAACGTTTGTGTTTTACCAACTGTGTTTGCCGTAATGACCTAGAGAGCGTAATTTCACCATATTTTAATTGCGGGTATTTCAAATTGTACCGGATTTGAATTTGAATTTGAATGTATGATATAGCTTTATTCATATCCATCAGGTTCAAACAACCAATGCATTATTCAATTCATAGGTACATATGTTCAAGAATTACATAAGAACCAAATAAAGAATGATGAATCACAATTGTATACTTTTACTATTAAAGACGGTAAAGAAAGAGGCAAAATACATTCTGGTTGCTGAACAAGGTGAAGCGGAATGCCCATATTGTGCCCTCCTCCATGTAGAAGGCACGCACGACTCTAGTCCAACCCCTTGTGATGGCCAACCGCCCATCCTTCACGGTCTTCATGAAAACAACTAGATAATCATCGTGCTCTGGTAGGAATACTTTAACCTTTGCATGCCCACCAATCATGTAGTTTGAGAGGTAATCTTGAGTAAACTACTTTGGGAACCACTACAAAGGAAAAAGATTCAGACATTGTTATCTAACACAACTCATTATGGGCAGTAAAAAGAAGGTTGCAGAGTTCTTACTTACCGTCCCACAGTTCACTGTTGTCTTGGATAAAGTGTAAACAAATAGTTTAATTGCCATCTTTTGACCCATTTTACTAACAATCTTTATCAGCTTACTCACTTGATGTTGGTTCATCGATATCTCATTTCCCCATACGGAGAGAGGGTCAAAGAACGGATCTTTACCAATGACATATGTACCTAAAAGCACCAAGTTAATATTATAAGCTAAACAGCAATTGCACAATGATGTAGTACCCCACTCTTTTATAATATCTTATAACATCCAATATACTCACATATTAGATGAATTAATATCTTATATTATGGGCCGAAAGGAGTTTATTGCATTCTTACAAATTATCGACTGATTAACTGCTGTTGTATCCATGGGTTAGAGTTAGTTTGAGCTAGTTCAGGATCAAATAGCCCTAAAGTATATCCAAACATGAGGGCTAGTTTGAGCTAGTTGCATCTATGAAAGTGCAATCATGCCCTTGATCTTTTTTTGATGTTGATGACAACATGCACATAGGGGACTAATCATGTTTATCAAGTATATCTCAGGATTAAGTCTCAAGGGCCGAGTGTGGATCATGACTACAGACAATATATATCACTCAAGAGAGGAGATACAAGACAATAGCTTTGGCTCTTTTCGGTTTGATCTTGAGTATAGGGACCCCACACTATTAAGAGGGGATCGTCGGATTTCGTGAAAGACTTGCTCAAAACCCACAAAGTATCCTCTCACAACATCTCTATTTCATCTCTAGTACTTCCACTACTTCGTGCAGAAAATTTGTTGTGAACCTGAGCTAGTGTGCTTCGATTGTCACGGGACGTCCGGAATTCTACGGACGTCCGACCCCTTATAGCCTATCGGGCGTCTCGCACTCTCGGAATATTTGGTGCATCTTCACAGAAAGAAAATAGCGGAAATCCGGTCCTCTTCGTACGACCGAACACCGGACGTCTGTCTTTCTCCGGAAATCAGGTACATCCTCAACAGAACACTTTTAGCGGATTTCTTCTCCTCACCAGACGACCGGTCACTGGTCGTACACACTTTCTGGACGTCTGGTGGCTGTGTGTCTCATGCTGATTCGGGGCCTGGTGGATTCCGAGTGAGCGGACGACCGGCGGGCTGTTCGGACGTTTGATCCAATCTGTGCCACCGGACATCCGGTATTATCCAGACGTCCGACAACTGCAGCACGTTAAGTGGCTCAACAGTCAGTTTTTACACTACTACTATATATAGCCTTATCCCTCTACGGGATAAGGTTGACCATTCAGTTTGAGCTTTCTAAGAACACATTTCAATCTCTCTCTCTTGATCGCTTACACCAAATCCTAGGTCCCCAAGGGATTTGGGAACATTTGAGATAAGTTCTCCAATCAAGTGATAGATCCACTACTTCCCCTTCTTCTCACCAAAGGAATTTATGACTTGAGCAAGTTCTTGAGCTTTTCCCGTCATTCTTGTTACTCTTGGAGGTTGGAGACTCCTAGGCGGTAGGAGTCATTCGGAGAGGAATCGATCATTGTGATTACCCCTGGAAAGTTTGTGGGAGTTTAGAGATCACCCCAAGGTCTACCACTAGTGGTTGAGAAACGCATTCGTGGTGTTGTCTCAAAGGGAGAATAGGGTGAGCCTTCGTGGCATTGGTGTGCCTTCGTGGTAACATCCACCTCTCTAACAGTGACGTAGCTTCCCCCCAAGGAAGTGAACATCGGCATACATCCTCGTCTCTCGGATTTGCGATTATTCCTAACCCTAACTCTCTACTTGTGGTTACTTGTCTCTTAGTCCTTACTTATATAATATTGTGCTTTCTTACTCACATAGTTGTGTTACTTGTTTACCTTGCTTAGCTCTTAGCATCATACTTGCAATTGTTAGCACTTTCATATTCCACATTATTGCCTAAAATTGCTAAGTAATAATTAAAATCTGTAATTGTACCTATTCACCCCCTCTAGGTCCATCTCGATCATTTCAATTGGTACCAGAGCCTCGTGCTCTATTCTTGTGGCTTAACCACCCCAGAGCGAGATGAACCCCGATGGGACTCCCCTTGTTGCGGATCCGAAGAGTACGGGCGCGGCTTCCATGGAAGTCAAGTCCTTCACTTTTGAGGATTTGGAACTGGCGCTTGCTAAGAAAAAGGAGGAGCATGATTCTTCTCTTGAGGCCTTGGTCCAAATGAGACTAGCCACACTAGCCATGATGCTTGCACCTCTTTCTGGTGGTGTGGCCTCGAGGCTAGTTGTGCCTACTCCGTCACTTGGTCAACAACCTCCTAGTAATGAACACTCAAGTGTTCCTTGGCTTTATGCAAGACCTCAAATAAAGAAACCAAAGTATAACCCTCAAGGCAAACCTCCTTTACTTGATGACACTACTGATTTTGTTTTGTGGAGAGTTGCTATGCAGGATCATTTTCGATATGGAAATGATGAGATGTTGGAAATCTTGGAGTATGGCTACCAAGCTATTGACCCGAAGAATCTTACTCCAAGAGAGGTATATGACAAGAATCTCAACGACACAGCAACCATGTGCATAAGGAGAGGTATGACTAACAAGCAAAGGAGACCATACATACATATCACAAGTGCCAATGAATTATGGGACAGCATTATGAAATTTCCAAGGGTCAATTGCAAAACTTTTGTATGGAGAAAGGTGAATCTCCCAAGCAACTCCTTGAGCATCTCATGACTCTCATCGCTGACATCGAGTCTTGTGAGTGTGACAAGACACAAGATGGATTCAACTTGACTAAGCAACTTCTCGTGGACAAGTTGCTTAATGCTCTTGCTCCATATCATCATCAAATGGTGTGGGACATAAGACAACACCATGGATTCAAGGAAATGACTCCGGATGACATCATATCCACCTTCCAACTATTTGAAGAGTCAATGGCAAATGCTACAAAACATCTTGCCATGCATGGTACCTCAACATCAAAAATCAATCTTACATTGATGTCCAAGCATGTATATGAAGAAGAGCAAAGTGAAGAAGAGGAAGATGATCAGAATGAAGATGGTGATGAGATTGATTCCGATGAGAGTCCCTCACATGAAGACACTGCTCTCTTTGTCAAGAAGTTTAGCGCGGGAAAATTCAAGGGAATATTCTAGAACAAGAACGTGAGAAAATGCTACAACTGTGAAAAAACCAACCACTTCTCCAATGATTGCCCTTATGAGAAGAGAGATGATAAACCAAGGTTTCCCAAGACCTTTCCCAAGAAGTTGCCAAATCCTTTGAACTCCAAGCTCAAGAAGAGAGATGGGAAAGCAATGGTTGCTCATGAAGAATCGGATCCGGATGATGTTAGTGGTGTTGCCGGAGTAGCCCAAGATTCTCAAAACACTTTGAGGCTAATCAACAAGAGTGGTGATGTTGTCACCTACAACTACATGAAAGACTACAAGGGCAACAATCACAAGTGCCTAATGGCAAAGGCTGTGGTAGAAGATGGAGAGGATCAAAACTCTCCTGATAAGGTCAAGGTAACCTCACGATCAAACCCTCCTATTTTCACTCCTTCTACTCCTAGTGAAGAGTATCTTGATGTGGAGGATAATTATGATGATAATGATATAGATGACCCCATGTTTGCTAAATTAAATAAGGTCATGTGCTCCCTCAAAGGAAAGAAGCTCACTATGTTTCGTATGCTTATGGAGATGGTGGGTAAGCACACCGTCACCATTAAGGAACTCGAAACCCTCCTAACCGAGGAAAAGCAAAAATATGAAATCCTTGAGCGGAAAGTCCAATATGAGGAAGCATGAAATGATGAACTATGCTTGATAATTGGTGCAATCATTGATGTTCATGCTAAAGAGCTTGCCTCCTTGAAAAAGGCTAAGGACTCTTGCGAAGAGTCGATGAATGATAAAACTAAGCTTGTGAAGTGATACGTTGTCAGGACCCCGACTCGATGTCACATCGATCTAGCCGGTAACACTCATATCACTTTGCGGCCTCACGCACGGTATCCCCACGGGTGTCGCCTTACCTTTGCCCGGGACCGTTTGCGCCTTTTGGCTCACGTATATGATAGTGTCGCTAGCATCCATATGATAAGGAGCCCGGGCTGACATGACTAGTCGTAAACCCAAAGTGGCACAGACTTACAGGGACAGGCATCCATGACCCAGCTTCGAACGTGTCGGTCATCAGCAAGTGGGTCCGGGCTGTAGCACTGGGCTAGCAGGACTCCGATAAACCGGGCTGTAGCGGGCTAACAGGACTCCGGTACTCAATGCGTGACATTTCCCCGAAGGGACAGACACCGGAACGAAGAAGGACACATGCCGGCCAGCCTAAGTGTTCCAGAGCAGTAGCAAGCTACC
>NC_041388.1:178480194-178481985 GCF_002162155.2 Triticum dicoccoides | reverse complement strand
AATCAAAGATTCAAATTTCAAACTCAAACATGGCCCTTTAAAGTGTTTTTCCTTGTTCTGCATTAAACATCAAGTTAACTTGTTTAATCATGCATGAAAATAGTACAGATGGATAGATTGGATTTTTCTGATCATTTTTCATATATAATTTGTCTGATTTGGAGTTACAGAATAAAAGTTATGAATTTTTAAAGTTTAAACTATATTCTGGAATTTCCTATATTAGATTAATTCCAGAAAATCAATTATTGCGTCAGCCTGACGTCAGTGTGACGTCAGCAGGTCAACGGAACATGTCCAGGTCAAACCTGACAGTGGGTCCCGCGTGTCAGGGTGATTAATTTAATTAAAGTTTAAATAAAACTAAACCTGTTTAATTAACAGGGCTGGGCCCCACCTGTCATTGACTCAGGGGAGTCAACCAGGGCCCACCCGTGGTCAAACCCGGGTCGGCTGCACCGGTGTTTAGCCGCCGGCGAGCCCGACGCGGCGGCGGAAGTGGTTTTGGCTGTTTCGGCCACCAAATGGGTCGCGGAGACCACCGGAGTGGAGCTGAGGACGAGCCGCAGCTCTTGGTGGAGTCCGTTGGGGTCGGGGTGGCCGGAGTTGGCGCCGGCGACGACTTTGGCGGCCACCGGGGTTCGGCCGAAGACGAACTTGACGCTAGAGGGGTCGGTGAGGCGCGGGGAGTAGCTAGCTAGGTGTTACGTGACACGGTGAGTATGATGGACACCGTGGAGTGGTCGGAGGGTGACCGGGAGCACATCGGCGACGAGCTCCACGGCGGTGGGTGCGGTTGAGCTCCGGGAGGTCGCTACACGGCTCGGGAGCAAGAAAAGGAAGGGGGGAAGATGGCCAAGCTCATAGTGAGTGCGACGAAGCCCTTGGTGCGGCCGGAGATGGACTGGAGCGACGACGGCGTTGAAGGGGATCTCCGGCGACGGCGGTTCGGGCGAGGTCGTTGCGGTGGACTCGGGCGTTGTGAGCGCTCAGGGCTCGGCTTGCTCGATGGAGTGGACAGCGGCGGAGCTCCTGGACACGATGAGAGGACGCACGGGCGGCGGGAAGCACGGCTACGACGAAGGCATGGCGATGGTGGCGTCGGTCATGGCGGGGGAGCGCGAGGGGGAGGAGCTGGAGAGAGGAGGGGGTGTCTGGGGGGTTCGGGGGAGCGAGGGAGGCTGATCCACGACGTCACCGGGCGCGGGGAGCGGCGAGGCGGCGAGCAGGTGCGTGGCGCGCCCTGCGGTCGCCGTCGGGCACCTGCCTGCCTGCCTGGCCGGCAAGCAGCTCGCTGGAGCGGCGCTGGGCTGGGCCGGCAGGTGGGCCGGGAGCAGGCGTCAGGTAAGTTTTTCCATTTCTTTCTGTTTCTGTTTTTTTTAATACTTCTGCAACTTTGTTGAATTGAATAAAATACTTAGGCAACTCCTAAAATCACCAAACTACTCCTGGTCCATAGTTGGATTATTTCCAACATGAAACATTTTAGTTTGGAGATATTTGAGCATTTAAATATTTTATATAATTTTAAATGCCCAAATTCAAATATTTATGATTTAATTCAAAAACCCTAAGATGGCCTAGGAAAATGTGCATCACTTTTGGCAGAGGTTCTGAACCAAGACAAAAATGATGGGCATTTTAGAAGGGCATTTCAGGTTCATTGAAAAAGTTTTTAGTAAACCCTAATTGGTTTCAGAGGGGACTGGGGGTTCTGTCATCCCCATTTCAGGTTTCTGATGAAAGAGTAAACATGATGCAACACTCTAATGCATGGCTAACTAGGATGTG